>NW_025358749.1:0-6206 GCF_016433145.1 Gracilinanus agilis | reverse complement strand
AAAGTACTAGTCAATCTAATAAGAAAAAGGAAAGAAGAAAACCAAATTGACAGTATTAGAGATGAAAAGGGAGACCTCACCTATAATGAAGGGGAAATTAAGGCAATCATTAAGAACTATTTCGCCCAATTATATGGCAACAAATATAGCAATTTAGGAGATATGGATGAATATTTACAAAAATATAAATTGCCTAGATTAACAGCAGAAGAAATAGAATACCTAAATAATCCCATATCAGAAATAGAAATTGAACAAGCCATTAAAGAACTCCCTAAGAAAAAATCCCCAGGACCTGATGGATTCACAAGTGAATTCTGCCAGACATTCAACGAGCAACTAATCCCAATACTATACAAATTATTTGATATGATAAGCAAAGAAGGAGTCCTACCAAATTCATTTTATGACACAAATATGGTACTGATTCCAAAGCCAGGTAGACCAAAAACAGAGAAAGAAAACTATAGACCAATCTCCCTAATGAACATAGATGCAAAAATCTTAAATAGAATATTAGCAAAGAGACTCCAGCAAGTAATTAAGAAGGTCATCCACCATGATCAGGTGGGATTTATACCAGGAATGCAAGGATGGTTCAACATTAGGAAAACCATCCACATAATTGACTATATCAACAGTCTAACAAACAAAAATCACATGATTATCTCAATAGATGCTGAAAAAGCCTTTGACAAAATACAGCATCCATTCCTATTGAAAACATTGAAAAGTATAGGAATAGAAGGACCCTTCCTAAAAATAATAAACAATATATACCTAAAACCATCAACAAGCATTATATGCAATGGGGATAAATTAGAAGCCTTCCCAATAAGATCAGGAGTGAAATAAGGATGCCCATTATCACCTCTATTATTTAACATTGTAGTAGAAACACTAGCAATAGCAATTAGAGAAGAAAAAGAAATTGAAGGTATGAAAATAGGCAATGAGGAGACTAAGCTATCACTCTTTGCAGATGATATGATGGTATACTTAAAAAATCCTAGAGAATCAACTAAGAGGCTGGTAGAAATAATCAAGAACTTTAGCAAAGTGGCAGGATACAAAATAAATGCACATAAATCATCAGCATTTCTGTACATTTCCAACACATTAGAACAGCAAGAGGTAGAAAGAGAAACACCATTTAAAATCACCCTAGACAATATAAAATACTTGGGAATCAATCTAACAAAACAAACACAGCTATTATTCGAAAACAACTACAAAACACTTTCCAAACAAGTAAAACTGGACCTCAACAATTGGAAAGCCATTAACTGTTCATGGGTAGGATGAGCTAACACAATAAAAATGACCATTCTACCCAAATGAATTTACCTATTTAGTGCCATACCTTTCAAACTACCAAAAAACTTCTTTACTGAATTAGAAGAAACTATAAAGAAGTTCATTTGGAATAACAAAAGATCAAGAATATCAACAGAAATAATAAAAAAATGTGAAGGAAGGGGACATAGCAGTAAGAGATATCAAACTATACTATAAAGCAGTAGTCATTAAATCAATATGGTACTGGCTAAGAGATAGAAGGGAGGATCAGTGGAATATACTCGGGGTTAATGATGTCAGCAACACAGTGTATGATAAACCCAAAGAGCCCAACTTTTGGGACATGAATCCACTATTTGACAAAAACTGCTGGGAAATTTGGAAAACAATATGGGAGAGATTGGGCTTAGATCAACATCTCACACCCTACACCAAGATAAATTCAGAATGGGTGAATGACTTGAATATAAAAAGGGAAACTATAAATAAGTTAAATGAACACAGAATAGTATACTTGTCAGATCTCTGGGAAAGGAAAGATTTTAAAACCAAGCAAGAGTTAGAGAAAATTACAAAATGTAAATTTAATGGTTTTGATTATATTAAGCTAAAAAGCTTTTGTACAAACAAAAACAATGCAGTCAAAATCAGAAGGGAAACAACAAATTGGGAAAAAATCTTTATAACAAAATACTCTGACAGGGGTCTAATCACTCAAATATACAAGGAGTTAAAGCAATTGTATAAAAAAATCAAGCCATTCCCCAACTGATAAATGGGCAAGAGACATGAATAGGCAATTTTCAGGTAAAGAAATCAAAAGTATCAATAAGCACATGAGAAAGTGTTCTAAATCTCTAATAATTAGAGAAATGCAAATCAAAACAACTCTGAGACATCATCTCACACCTAGCAGATTGGTTAAAATGAAAGAAGGGGAGAGTAATGAATGTTGGAGGGGATGTGGCAAAATCGGGACATTGATGCATTGCTGGTGGAGTTGTGAAATGATCCGGCCATTCTGGCTGGGTTTGTACCCCAAAGAGATCATAGATAAACAGACTTGCATGAGAATATTTATAGCTGCGCTTTTTGTAGTGGCAAAAAACTGGAAAATGAGGGGATGTCCTTCAATTGGGGAATGGCTGAACAAATTGTGGTATATGCGGGTGATGGAATACTATTGTGCTAAAAGGAATAATAAACTGGAGGAATTCCATGCAAATTGGAGAGACCTCCAGGAAGTGATGCAGAGTGAAAGGAGCAGAGCCAGAATAACATTGTGCACAGAGACTGATATACTATGGTAAAATCAAATGTAATGGGCTCCTGTACCAGCAGCACTGCAATGATACAAGACAGCTCTGAGGGATTTATGGTAAAGAATGCTACCCACATTCAGAGGAAGGACTGCAGGAGAGGAAACATATAAGATAAACAATTGCTTGAATGCATGGACTGAGGCGGACATGAATGGGAAATAGACCCTCAACAAGGACACATGTTACAACCAGTGGAAATGTGCATTGGCCATGGGTGGGAGGAGAGCGGGGGGTGAAGGGGAAAGTAGGGGCATAAAGTATGTAAACAGGTTAAAAACAAATATTAATAAATGTCAAATAATAAAAAAAAAAGAATTCATCAAATACTTACTATGAACCCAGGCATTCTCATAGGTGATTAGACAAAGAAAAAAAGGGGGAAATCCTGTCCCCTCCCATAGGGACTTCATATTCTAGTTGGGGAGGTAACATATATTAATTAGATTGAATGAGATAAATATTGAGTATATAAAAGGCAATCTTAGAGAAGATGGCACTAGGAGCTAAGTGGACTGGGAAGAGCCTCCTGGAGGAGATAACACTTAAACTGAGTCTTAAAGGAAGCCAGTGAAACTGAAAGTCAAAATATTTCAGGCAAGGAGAAAAGTTATACAAAAAGAGATGTCAGAGAGATGAAGTGTTATTTTTGAAGAACATTTATAGTCAATATAGTCAGTATGACTAGATTATAGAATGGTGAGAAGGGAACAGAATATAAGATAAAAAAGGTTGGAAGAAGCAAGGTTCTAAAAATGATTTAAATTAATAACAAAGGGCATTATATTTGATAATAGGGGAAAAGGGGGGATCCATTGGAGTTTATTAAATGGGATGGAGGTATGGGTGACCCACTTAGATCTATGCTATAGAAAAATCACTTTGGATTTCCAGTGACAGAGCCAAGATGGTGGAGTGGAAAAACCACTCAGCTGAACTCTTATAACATTCCCTCTAATCAACTTTAAAATAATATCTCAAATTGAATTCTTAAAGTGACAAAGGTAACAAAAGGTCAGAATGAGACATGTTTTCCAGGCTAAAACAACCTAAGAGGACAAAATAGAGATTTGTGATTCAAGGGTGGAAGCTGATTCAGAGCCTACATGGATGAAAAAACAGCAATGGGAGTAAGTGTTAGAAACAGTAGCACTAACAGTTTTAAGAGCTCTCAAGCCAGAGATGTACCTAGCAACTCATTCGAAAGATATTACAGGGGATCCCAAAGCCAGTAAATGTAGGACCAGACACTGGTTAGCAACCCCATTGCCTATGCCTATTTCTGGATCACAGTTCAAAAGAAAACTTTCAATCAAGAGAAAGTGAGAACCCTGAGCTACAGTATCACTTGCAACCCCAAGAAACAGGAGTCCTGAAAAGCAATATAAATTTTGGTCCAAAAGATCAGAAACCCTGAGGAATACTATCATTCCTTGTCCTAAAGGAATAAGTAGTATCAATGATAATCCCAAGGAATCAGGGACCTTTCCAGGGTGAGGATCAGAGAGCAGATCAGTAGAGCAGTGGCCACAGCCCTTCCTATATCACTTTGGAAGCATTGAAAACTTCCAAATTCCAGAACTAGTTTTGAAAATAAGTGTGAAAATGTCTGAAACTTGAGACAGCACCCCTCACTCCACAATGTGAACAAAGGCAAACTCTAACATAAAATTCAAAATCAAGAAATAGGCAAACAATAATTAAAAAAAAAAAAAAAACCTGACCAAAAATCAATGACAGTGCGAGGAAAGCACAAGACATAAATTCAAAAGGATATAATGAAGGCAAAATACCTATAAGCAAAACCTCAAAAAAAAAAAGTAAATTGGACAAAGGCCAAAAAGAAAATAAATTTTAAAAGGGTTTTAAAAATTATTTTCACATTCATACTAAACACATATGCATCAAATGGCACCACGTTAGAATTCTTAAAAGGAAAAATTAAATGAGTTACAGAAGGAAATAAACAGCAAAATTGTACTAGTGAGTGGTCTCAACTTTTCCCTATAAAGTTGGATGTACTTAACCTTAAGATAAATAAGAAAAAATTTAAATAGATGAATATAGTCTTGGAAAAATTAAATATGATAGCTCTCTGGAAAAAAACTGAATGTGAATAGAAAGGAGTATATCATTTTCACAACTAGATAAAGCACCTTCAAAAAATTTTGATTCATTAGGACATAAAGACTCAATATCAAATTCAGAAAAGCAGAAGTATTAAATGCATTTTTCAGATCATATTGCAGCAAAATTGCAATCAATAAAGTGTTCCAGAAACATAAAATAAAAATTAATTGGAAACTAAAAAATCATTTAAAGAATAAGTGAGTCAAAGAACAAATTGTATAAACAATCAATAATTTCTTTAAAGACAATGACAATAATGAAATAGCATTCCAAAATTTCTGGGATGCAGTCAAAGCAATATTTATAGGAAAAATTGTTTACATCAATAAAAGAGATAAGGAGCAGATCCATGAATTGGATATGTGATTTTAAAAAAACACTAGAAAGAGAATCAACTAAAAATTCCCAATTAAAGAGCAAAATGAAAATCCTGAAAATCAAAGGAGAGGTTATTAAAAATAAAGTTTAAAATTTTGACTAATTAATAAAACTAGGGGTGACTTCATGAGGAAAAATAAAATAGATAAACTATTGGTAAATTTGATTTTTTTAAGTGAAGAAAACCAAATTACCAATAAAAGAGAAATATTTATTGCTCAAGGATAGGCCATGCTAATATAATAAAAAGTAATAATTCTCTCTAGGCTGATTTATTTGTTTGGTGCCATAACAATAAAACTACCCAAAGAATTATTTTGTTGAGCTAAAAATAATGACAAAATTAATCTGGGAGGACAAAAGTTCAAAAATATCAAGGGAATCAATTAAAAAAATGTGAAGGAAAGCAGTCTAGCAGTTCCAGATTTCAAGTTAGATTATAAACTGGTACAGGCCAAGAAATAGTCATGAATCAGTGGAGTACACAATATACAAAGAAGATGTATTTATACAAAAATATTTATTCAACTCTTTCTGAGGTGGCAAAATATAGGAAATAGTAAAAAAAAAAAAAAAAAAACCACACCTATCAACTGAGGAATGACTGAACAAGCATATATGATTGTGATAGAATACAATTTGTCATAAAAATGACATGTAGTATTTTCAGAAATAAACCTTTGAAGAGTTATTTGAACTCATGTAAAGCAAAGAAACAGAACCAGAAGAACATTGAACCCAAAATCAGAAATATTGTAAAAATAATCAACTGTGAAAGAAATACTTAGCTACTATGAGCAAGAAAATGATCCAAGATAATTCCAAAGGACCCTTAAAAAATTTCTACGCACCTCCAGGGAGAGAAACAATAAACACTGAATTCATATTAAAAGATTTTTTTATTTTTCTGTTTTAATTTGCAATATGACTAAAATATCAATATTTTTGCATGACTCCTCATATATAATTGATATCAAATGCATTTCTTCTCCAGGAAAAATGAAGAGTGGGAGGGAGAAAAAGAATTTGAAACAATTTTTTTTAAATAATTCTTAACCATTATATATATATGTACATATA
>NW_025358748.1:0-5901 GCF_016433145.1 Gracilinanus agilis | reverse complement strand
GGAAGGAAGGAAGGAAGGAAGGAAGGAAGGAAGGAAGGAAGGAAGGAGGAAAGAAAGAGAGAGAGAGAAAAAGAAAAGAAGAAAAAGAGAGAGAGAAAGAAAGAGAAGGTAGTAGGATGATCCTTGAAATATTTGAAATTTATTGGATGTCAGCCTACTTTTGAAGGAAAACCTAATGGAATGCTTTTAAAGTGACTTGGATTGAGGAGAATCAGAAGACAGGATCTCCAGGTTCTTGCCCTTCACAAGTGTCTTATTCTACTAGGAACAGTAAACTTGAAACTGGCTTAGTTTGGGATTATTCTTTCTGTGGCAGTCTATTCCTGGGAGCTAGTTGGGGAGTTAAGGGTTATTTCCAGTTGTTAATGGTTTCTTCAAGGAGTTAGATTCTAACCTAATTCTAACACATATCTGTTTGATACATCCTTAGCTTTTATCTGTGACTTTGTTAAGTTGAACCAAGTGAACAAATAACCTACTATGTTCCTGGCTATATTACACTCTAGGAATATACACACAAAAAAAGCAAAAAATAATGCATCCCTTTGTCTGTGTTTCCCCATCTGTGTCTCTTTATCTCTCCCCATTCCCTTGCTCCAAGTTTCAACACTATTCTTATGTTTTAAGATAACTTTAATATCAATTTTGTTCTTTGAGTTCCTTTTTTGTGACCTATTGGCATATATTACATTCGCTTATCTATAAAATGAGGAGCATTAGACTAGATGCACCCAATGTAAGGAGTCTTCTATGTCCAAATCCTATAATCTATGAACTTATATAGTGGTTGATATTATTTCTACCTCTGTTAATGGAATTTCTGTTTATAAAATGTTAGTGAAATGTAGCCTTTGCTAATAGAGCCTGTTACTGGATATAGCTGTTTTCCATAGCTATAAAGATTTGATGGAAAGAACAGTGGTTTCAAATGATTAATCTAACTTCACAAAGACATTTTGGCCATATCCACTAACTCAAATTCTTCCAAGCTCCAATGTACTGAAAGTTAGGTTAATAAGTCTATAGTTTTATTGTCATTCGGCGTCTTTTTTTTTCTTCATCTTGACTTCTGATCAGTGTATCTATCTTCAACAGACACTACAAATGGTCAATGACCTGGGGCCAGATTTATATAGGAAAAAAGAGAAGGCCAAATCACATTTTGCAAGTGGTATTTTCTCCAATTTTCCCCATCTTCAATAAGTTTTCAAAAATAAAAAAGTTAACTCTCAGAAAAAAAACAAAATTTCTGCCTCTACAGTTACCAACATATGCCTTCCACTACTTTAACAAATTTATCTTTTAACAATCATTTTCAATCATTTTCTTCTTGATATTAGTTTACTTTCCATCACCTATGAAAATAGCCAAAGATGCCATTTTTAATAACAATTTACTTTATTCTATTAAAGAAAAAAAGGCTTAGAAGCCATTAAAAGTCACTGCCTTTGAAATTTCACATTAAAATTCCATATTTACAGTATAGATTAGAACATTAGGACCAAAATCATCCTACAAAAACATTTTCTGGAAAAATGGAAATTGGCACTTTACCTCATGATTTTTTAAAGCAATTCTATTCTAATTGAATAATAATGGGAGATTAACAATTCCAGTGTTCCTCTTCTTTCTTTCTATTAATGAATCAGGATCCACAAAAATGCAATTAAAATGCATAAAAGGTTCATAAGTATAATTTACATTTTCTTTACCAGTTACTTTCATTTCTGAAGCCTGGCAACTCCAACAAAATGATATTATTTAAAAATGGAATTTTTTATATATCCATTATTAAATTTATTCTTATTAAGATTACTTTCCTTGATCCTCCACTTTTGCCTCATATAGTTGAAGAATATCTACCTCTTTCCTTTTATGCCTCAGGGAATAATTTTTTTTTATTGTTTTCTTTTGCTTTGGTTTGTATGTTTGCACAGTAATTTGTCCTGAACAAGTTTATTTCTGGTATCAGAGCTGTGTAATCCTGGACAAGTTGCTTTACCTCTGTCTTCTTCAGATTTTTCATCTGTAAAATTGGAGTAATAATACAGATCTCCCAAGATTATTGTGAGAAATAAAGGAGGTAATGTTTGTAAGTTGTTTTGTTAATCTTAAAGACTCTATAAATACTTGGAATCATCACTGGCTATCATTGCAAGGTTTTACCAATGCTATCCCAGCTATGTTCAGGGAAATTCTTAACTAAGTTAACTACTGGGTAAAAAAGTTTTGCAGCTCTCCACAACTAAGTCACAAAATAGTTGTGCTAGGTTTTGATATAGCGACTAGACATACCAATGAAACCATGGGTAATTGTCTAATTATCAACAATATTTGTATGCAGGTCTGGTTTTAACTTGATAATATGCCTTGGCTAGATTTTTTTTTATCAATACCAGTAAAATCTGTCACCTAATTATAGATATATGGTTTGGAATCAATCTATTTGTTCCCTTTTACTCTGAGACTTTTCTTTCATTGGAAATGCTTATTAAGACTTTGGATCACTGAAATTGTTTTGTCTTACTTTCTTATCTTAAAAGTATCAATTCAACCCCTGAGTCATCTCTTCTGAAAAAGTTTGCATTTTCGATGAAGCCTAAATTAATTATTTTTTAAGGATTAAGAACAATTTCTTCAAATCTGTTGCTAATCCGCATTTAATATCAAAGAAATGTTGCCACTCCCTTCTTAAAACCTTGTTTGACGTTCTGTACCTTTTGTAAGTTGCTCTTCAACATCACTAGACCTAGCAGAAACATCCTTTGCTCATTTAACGAAAGATAATTTCATACACTAGCTTTGAACGTTCACTTGATGGTTCTGCAAAGTGGATTCATAGTTTGAATAGATATTCCATAGATGATCCTTTCCAACTCAAAGATGCTATGATCCTCTTTGGATGAATTCCTATATTCTTATTGTATTTCTTTTCCTTTTTCAGTTTACTAACTTAACCTAGTATTTCCTATCTACTTCTGCTTTCATTCTCTGAATTGAACCTCAGAACAAAAGGCTAATACCTCATCTTCCAAGAATAATTTAAACCCCTCTATCCCAAGCTTTCAATTTAAATTGGGTCAATGATGTTGATTAAATCTCACTTTTATTGAGCTCATATCCCCAATAATTCTTCCTTCATGTTTTCCATGATGCTCTTATGTAATTTCATACATATTTGGGGATGTTCTGGGTCTCCCACATAGTTTCCCCTTTGTTCTGATTAAGGATTTACTGCTCTTGCCAAAATCTTCTACAGAATTTAGTCTTTCCTCCATGTCAGTGCACATTATAGGGCTTTGACTATTGATCCTTGTTAAGTCTAGTTCAGAGCTCTCTTTTCAGTGGTAACCAGCCTGCCTCCATATGCTCACATTCTTCACTGTGTGGATCTTGTCCAGGAAGTTTCCTTCTAGGAAGACCATGTTATGGTCAAGGAATTCAATGCTTATCTTCACGTACACTGCTTTATCCTATAATGTACCTTTTCTTGTTTTTATCCTATGTTAAGAGAGTCAAAGAATATAGTATTTCTTTACTCATTCCCAGGGCTCCAAAGTAACATTTGAAATCTCTAAATTAGGTTTTCAGTATTTTGCACTCCAATGTGACTGATTGATACTGCTCAGGCTTGTTCTTTGTGATATATTATATTAAGATTCTATAGAGATGAATTAGCAAGGTTGGTTTGGCAAGATGATAGCTTTGAGAGAAGGACATGAAGGTTGACTCAGAAGTATTGGGATGAGATATAATTCTTTTTTTGGTGATGTCTAAATTACTATGAAAGCATTAGCATCTCAGATCTGGACAAGTCCTTAAAGATCTTGTAATCCAATATTTCATTTTATAGAGAAGGTCAAGTCTCAAAAATGTATATGACCTACCTATGATCATACTGTTGGTTGATGAATTAAGGCTTAAGATCTCCTGGTCCTGGTGCTGATTTCTGGTCTTTCCAGGATGATACCATTTTGCCACTCCTGAGGATCTCATATTGTGGAATTTGAATAAGATGTATTAAAGAGTATTACCACCATTATCTAACATTCCATAGGAATATTTAAAATTAACTATTGTGTTTAGAATCATAGAATCTCAAATTTTGAAAATATCCCATAAGTGATATAATCTAACATGGACTCAACCAAGAATTCTTTTTATAATATCCCCAATATGTAATCATCCAATCTATACTTGAAGACTTCAAATTTGAAGAAGCTCACTACTTCTGGGGGCAACTATTTCCATTTTGGGTCACCTCTAATAATTAGGAGGATTTTCTTTACAGTAAATCAGAATCTATCTCTTCATTTCCCACCCATTATTGCTCATTTTGGCCTTTAAAGTCAAGTAGAATGATCTAATCTCTCTTCCTTGTAATAGTTCTTTGGATACTCGAAGACAGCTGCCATCTTCCCTTTGTCTTCTCTTCTCAAAGGTAAAGATCCCTGGCTCACTCAAAAAGATACTGCTTTGTCATGGTCTTCAGCCCTTTCACCATTCTTCTTCTGGACATTGCTTGTCTGGGTTATGGCAGTTTTAAAGCCACCCTATTAGGCACAAGAAAAATGGAACTGAATCTGACTTCGGTTTAGGGAGTCAACATCTAATAAGACAAAAAAGCAAGACCCAAAGTCAAATAAAAGTCAAGAATACATTCAAGAGAGAGGTGCGTGACCAGTCCTGTTGTCCATAGTCAAGGCTCACGTCAAGTTCCAGCCCTACTCTCTCCTTCCCTTCCCCCTGCCGTACTCTAGCCCATCACTAAGTTGATCTTTTGTCTAGGTGAAGAACACAAGATTGGGCCCTTGAGTGAAGGAATCAATAGTAAGTAGTTCTCTATGATTTTGCTGCTAAGTCTCATATTTGACAATCTTACACTTACCGACTTGACAGTCTGCTTTCACTAATCCATATGCATATAAGGTGTATATTACCCCACGTCTATGAGACTTTCACTTAGCCAACGACATCTGTCTTTGAACTGTCATGAAATGCTAGCATGATTCTTTTTCTTTTGTAGTGTCAGGTTAAAATAATTCCTTTTTCTGTCATTATTAACCTTGTTAAATACCCTCTCCCCTCCCCTTAGGAAAGGCATGAACTGAGTGCTAAGATTCAAACACCCCTTAACATATCCAGATGGGAAAAAAAACCCTCACATCTAGCTATCTACTTAATCAAATATCTACTTTTACTCCATCAACGGGGAGTAGGGCCTTTTGTACGTTTAACAAATTCAAGCAATTTAATAAGTGGGTTCAAGCCTATGTAAAGTACTTCAACAGCATGGGAAATAAAGACACTGGTCTACTGTCTTAGAATTGGTTAATGGAAGGTGTGAAATCTCCTGATATGAACAACAGTGGGTTCTTATACAGCTGCCTAATGCACTGCTGGGAAAACCTTTGAGAAGTTTTCCATCACCGGGGGAGGCGGGTTGACAGTTTTTGCCATTGCTGTCAGTTCCACTGTGGGAGGCTCCTAAAATTACTGTATGCTCTAAGGAAGCATTTCTAGTGCCAACCCATCTGAGATGAAGCAAGGCCTGCCATCCTCCCTTAAGCACGTATCCAGCTTCTTGCTACAAGACTACAAAGGCTCTATCTATGTAACACAAAGGGTAGTGGCAGTTGGCATTTATCCTATTAATCATAGATCATAGGAGTTAAGGGTGGAAAAGAACCTTGGAAAAATTTGTCCAAATTCCCTTCATTTTATAGGTGGAGAAACTGAGGCTCAATGTCATGAAGTGACTTGACATTCTCTTCAAATGATCAAGTAGACACTTATCTGTTTATATGTTGTATTCCTCTAGCAGAATGGAAGCCCCTTGAGGGTAGGGATTGCTTTTTTTCTTTTGTTTGCCTTTGTGTCTCTAGTACAATGCCTTGCATA
>NW_025358747.1:0-4649 GCF_016433145.1 Gracilinanus agilis | reverse complement strand
CATTGTACACAGAGACTGATATACTGTGGTAAAATCGAATGTAATGGGCTTCTGTACCAGCAGCAATACAATGACCCAGGACAATTCTGAGGGATTTATGGTAAAGAACGCTGCTCACATTCAGAGGAAGGACTGCAGGATAGGAAACATATAAGAAAAACAACTGCTTGAACGCATGGGTCGGGGTGGACATGATTGGGGATGTGGACTCGAAACTACCACACCAATGCAACTACCAACAATTTGGAAATTGGTCTTGATCAAGGACACATGACAAAATTAGTGGAAATGTGCATCAGCCATGGGTGGGGGGAGTGCGAGGGGAGAAGGGGAAAGGAGGAGCATGAATCATGTAACCATGTTAAAAATGAATATTAATAAATGTTTGAAAAAAAAGGCTTTCCTGTACAGATGTGATCATATTGCAAGACTTCTATTTATTTATTTAGTTAGTTAGTGCTATTTATTTATTTTATGTTTATCCATCCATCCATCCATCCATTAATTAATTTATTTATTTCCAGCTGTAATGAAAGTATTTATTTGTTTGTTTTGCAATATATTTTTATTATTGGTGTTGCCCTCCAGTGGCAGAAAGGTAGTACTGCAGCTCAGCAAAAAAAGGGGGAGAAATTACTGAGTGTTCAGTTCTGGCCACTAGTGGCCAAGATGCAGTGTTACAGGGGGAAGAGAAAATTACTGGTGCGAGAAGGGAGTTAGAATGGGAATTCTGGGTAAGAGGGTGGAGTTAAGGCACTGAAGGGTGCTGGGAACCAAAATGGAGAAAGTGGGTGGAATTCTAATACACAAAAGAAAAGAATTATGTGAAAGACTAAGAGTAGGGGACAGAGTACAAAGACATGAAAATAGGATAAGTAGTGTGAGGAACTAAAAGTAGGTCAATATAGAGGAAGAGCAGTGTGTGAAGAGGAATATTATACTAGAATACTGGAAGGATAAGGAGACATTCAACTGTTATCTTTAAATGACAGAGAATTTTGTATTCCATTTCACAATTGACTTCCAGTGAATATAAGGAGTCATGGTGAGCAGGAGTATGAAAATCTCACTTTTACCTTGGGAAATTTACTTTGGCAACTTTGTGGAAAATGAATTAGAATTGGAGAAAGTCTTGAGTCAGTGAAGCCAATCAGGAAATTATTGTAATAGTTTAGCTGAGAGATAATGAGGGCTTAATCTAAGATAATAGCTAGATGTATAGAGAAAAGGACAAAGATTTGAGAAAAATTGTCGAGGCAAAATGATAAGTTTTGGCTACTGACTGGATAAATGGAGTATTAAAAGAGACCAGTGCAGTTGTGAATCTGGGTATGTGGAAAGATAGAGTTTTCCTGAGCAGAAATGGGAGGAGGGGAACAATAAGTTGAAGGGTTCGTTCTGGGGTAAAAGATAAGTTCCATTTTGGATATTTTAAGTTTGATATACCTATGGAGCATCCAGATAAAAATATTTAATAGACCACTGGTGATACAAGACAAGACAAGAGCTCAGGAGAGGGAAGAATGCTAGATGTCAAGATGTGAGTGTATCTTCATAGAAATAATAACTAAGCCTGTAAGATCTGATGAAGATACAGAGAGAATGTAGAAAGACAAGATGAAAGAGCCCAGAAAGCAGCTTTAATATTCATCTATAATTAGAGGTTTTGTATATAAAAATAATTAGTATTAATATTCATATATGATTTTTTTCAGTACAAAAAGTATTTAAGCAATTGGGTTGTGGTTGTTTTAATTGAGTCCCATATCTTTTTTATTTGTGTTATTTTTTTCAAGTACTGTATTAATTGTTGATCTAACAAATTGGCAGCTCTACTGTCAATAATACATTTCATGATTTCTTTCTAGTGATATCATTGAAAGTATAGCTAGTTTCATGAGGTTAATACAAGGTTCCTTAAGAGACAAAATAAAGATAACCATATTATCACAGCCCTTGCATATCAACTTATGATAGAAATTTTATAAACATCTTAAAGTGTTTCCATTTAATCCTAGATAGGTAATACCATATAGGTAAAGAGCGTAGCATCTAGAAAGAGTAGTTCTGGATAAAATCCCTCCACTGCCATTTACTACTAATGTGATCAATGAGAGGGTATTTAAACTTTTGAGTCTTCAATTTCCTATTCTGTAAAATCAGGAGGTTAGACCTGAGTTTTAAATTATTTGCAGCTCTAAAACTTTTCCTCTATGACATATTCTGAGAGACACAAATAGTTAATAACATCATTGCTTTTTGTGATGGCAAAGAATTGGAAACTGGAGGGATTTCCATCAATTGGGGAATAGCTGACCAAGTTGTATTATATGATTATAATGGAATAATTGTGCCATAAGAAATGACAAACAAGAAAACCATGAAAAACCTGCAAAGACATGAAATAATACAAAGTGAAGTGAGCAGAACCAAGAGAATGTTGCACATAGGACAGCAATAATATAAGATGATCAATTGTGAAAGGCTTAACTATTATAAGCAATACAAATACAGACTAAAGCATATTATTCTCCTTTTAATTTTGTTCATGAATTTATTTTCTTGCATGAGGGATATAGGTCTTTTTCCACAATAGGATGAACTTATAAATATACATTGCATGATAGCATATGTATGACCAATATCATATTACCTGCCATCTTGGAGAAAGGGCAAGGGAAGGAGGGAAGGAGAAGATAGAGATTGAAATGTCAAAAAACAATTCTAAAAAGTCATATCTGTTTAAAAAATAAGAAAATAACATCACTGATGACTTGTATATGAATTTAAATGAAACACATTTATTTATAAAATCTAATAGCTAAGGTAAGAATAGAATAAGAGCCCTAAATCCCTAGACTAGGAATGTCATACCCATTTCTGTTCTTGCAACTTTAATAAAGAGACCTAAAAATCTCTCCTTTTAATGTGATCATGTAAATACAATAAGCTTTCCCTTATCTGGCCTTCTGTTGGAGGCACTGTCTTTTCACTACTTCTTTTGCACATAATCAGTATGATGATAATTGATGTTCATAATGAATAAGCTCTAGACATTGCTGACAATGTTCCTAAGGATGCTTCTGAGTCACCAAAGAGAGATTAAACTGTTTAGTATAGACTGCCTTTAGGAAATAGTAAACTTCTTTTAATGATTCCCAGCTTTTCCCTGAAACAAATGCCAACATTCTTTTGATGAAGTTGTTTGACTGTGAGCTATAGAAAACTACAGTCTCTGAGGAATTCAACTGATTATAAACTAGCATGTCTCACTCTAAAACCTGTCCCCTTGTACTTTTCATTTTCACATTACTTCTTTCCATATATTCTATAATCTCTATATAGTGGCCTATTCACTATTCATTTCCCATTCCTGTGCCTTTTCTTGCTGACTACATTGACATAAATGTTCCTCACTTCTCTTTCTCTCTTGAAATCTTGAGGAATTTTTTGTTTTGTTTTGTCTTTATAACACTCAGCTCAAAGACCACATTTACATAAACACTTTCTGATCCCTCTAGCTGCAAGTTTTCTCCATTTATAAATTATATTTATATCTATTTCGTACTTATTCTCTAATATTTACATGTGAAAATATTGTTCCCTTGTATGTTATAATAGATAGCAATAGGTTAGTGTTTTTAAATTTCCATATTAGTTATATTTTCAAAAGAAGCAAGAAAAATAAAGTGAGAAAATTATATTTCAAGGTTTTGAGTTCATCACTTCTCTCTGAAAGTGCATAGCATCATTTCATCAAGACTTCTTTGAAAATTGTCTTGGATTATTATATTGATCAGTGATGCCAAGTATTTCACAGTCATAATTATAATATTGTTGTTATTGTGCACAATGATATCACCATTCTTTTCAATTTACTTTGCATCATTTCACATAGGTTTTGCCATGCATTTCTTGAAACAACCCCTTCTTCATTTCTTTTTTTTTAATTTTTTAAACATTTATTAATAATCATTTTTAACATGGTTACATGATTCATGCTCCCATTTTCCCCTTCACCTCCCGCACTCCCCCCACCTATGGCCAATGCACATTTCCACTGGTTTTATCATGTGTCATTGATTAAAACCTATTTCCAAATTGTTGGTAGTTGCATTGGTGTGGTAGTTTCGAGTCTACATCCCCAATCGTGTCCACCTCAACCCATGTTTTCAAGAAGTTGTTTTTCTTCTATGTTTCCTCTCCTACAGTCCTTCCTCTGAATGTGGGTAGCATTCTTTACCATAAATCCCTCGGAATTGTCCTGGGTCCTTGTATTGCTGCTGGTACAGCGGTCCATTACATTCGATTTTACCACAGTATATCAGTCTCTGTGTACAATGTTCTTCTGGCTCTGCTCCTTTCACTCTGCATCAGTTCCTGGAGGTCTTTCCAGTTCACATGGAACTCCTCCAGTTTATTATTCCTTTTAGCACAATAGTATTCCATCACCCGCATATACCACAGTTTGTTCAACCATTTCCCAATTGAAGGACATACCCTACTTTTCCAATTTGTTGCCACCACAAAAAGCGCAGCTATAAATATTTTCGTACAAGTCTGTTTATCTATGATCTCTTTGGGGTACAAACCCAACAATGGTATGGCTGGATCAAAGGGCAGGCATTCTTTTATAGCCCTTTGAGCAT
>NW_025358746.1:0-1736 GCF_016433145.1 Gracilinanus agilis | reverse complement strand
ATATATATGTATGTATATACATAGTTGTGTGCATGTGTGTATGTTTCCTGGGTTTCACTCCTGCCTTTGATACTTCCCAGAAGTGTTAGCAAATCTCTTTATTTCCTCAAACCTCAGTTTCCTTTTCTGAAAAATGGGGATCAAATTATTAGTACAGCTAGGCTTAGAGAGATATTAAGTTGGAAATATTTCATGGCACAAAAAGCTCTATAGAAAGGGATCATTGTCATTACTTCAAGATTGTAGAAAATTGAGTTTTAATCCTCTCCCTTGTGTTTCAGCTATCTGTTGTCATAACCTATTTAGCCTCATTATTTCTCTATGATTTCGAATTGTTTTCCAAATTCTGTGCCAAAGCTATTGCTGAAGCATTCCAAGAATTCTTAATCCCTGGAGCAATGGCCCCCAGGAAGCCTGCATTGAAGAAATAAATGTGACAGATACTATGTTGTTCTGAATTATATAATATGAAAAGAACCACTTTTTTCATTTTGCCTATGAAAAGTATCCTCATTATTTCTTTATTCTTTGTCATAAGCCCCAAACTTTAAATTATGAACCACTGTGATATATAGTAGTTATCTTTTAGCTACCTTCTATTTTTGCACATAATCGGACAGGAACCTAGTAAGTAGTATAACCACAGCTTTAGCACTGCAAGAGATATAAGTGGTGGACTAGTCCAGCCCCCTTATTTTGCAGATGAGGAAACTCAGAGTTAAATGACTTACCCAAGCCATGTAGTAAATTACTGACTACTTTGGGATTTGAACCAATATCCTCTGCTTCCAAAGCCAGTATTCTTTGCAACCTCTTGAAATATTAAATAAAGTTACAGTTACATCCCAGTAGTGTAGCAACTCTGAGCCATGATTCTATTGGCAAATTTTCCCTCCTGCACATAAAGGGTTAAGATCAGGGAACTAGAGTGGGAATATTCTCTGTCAGAAAAGAAAAGAGCAGGGCCACAATAATCATAATAGCCCACATTTATATAGGGCTTATGGGTTTACAAAGCTACTCAGGGAATTGGTGGCTAATTGAATTATAAACAAAGCCATGTTTTCAGGAGAAGTGCTTTCCTTGCTATTTCTAGGACAAGTCCTAGGATAACAAGAACAAACTAGAACTTGGATTTGGCTTCTACACATTCTCATTCTTTAATAAATGATATGCATTTTAGGATTTACAGATCCTTCAAGTCTTTAAATCTTATGGCATTTTCTAAATCTCTCCCTCCTCTTCTTACCTACCATTGTTTTTTTAAATAGTATCTTTTTAAAAATCTCCTCTCCCCCAGGAGTATTCCCTTATAACAAAGAATTTAAAAAGATAAATACAAGATAAAAAATCAATAAAACTTATTAACACATTAAAATTTTAAAAATAATTTATGCAATTCCCTATACCTGTGGACCACACCACTACCACCCCTGCAAAGGAATAAGAAAATTCTTCTAGTTCCAAATTTATTCTTTGTAAATTTGAAACATTTATTTTTTATTTTTTTTGGTAGCTTTTTTTTGTGTATTGTTTTCCTGGTTCTTTTAGCTTCACTTTTCATCAGTTCATGGAAGTTTTCTCATGCGTCTCTGTATTTACCATTTTAGTTGTTTCATGTAACAATTTTATTTAGTCATTACTTGATAATTATGCATCTATTTAGTGTCCAGTTCTTTGCTACCACAAAATGTGCTATCATAAATATTTTGATATATATATATATATATATATAT
>NW_025358745.1:0-4200 GCF_016433145.1 Gracilinanus agilis | reverse complement strand
AGAGAGAGAGAGAGAGAGAGAGAGAGAGAGAGAGAGAGAGATCTAGGCAGTTCCGTGGAGGGTATTGATGGATAGTTCTGACACAATAGGGCCTGGTGGAGACCAAAACCCTCATGCCCTGTACGTTGTTTACTAGAACTCTGGGCACGGGCTATGGCTGAGCAGGACTGGCAGCAGCTCTAAGCTATCAGCTTCTGGACGGCCAAGAGAGACCTCAGTATAGTGGAAAGAACACTGGACTTCAATTTAACTGGGACAACTAGGAACAAAGACTAGAAGCCACAGGGAGCCAGCTCTCTACTTGCTATAAGGTACAACTCTCTGGCATTAGACTTATTGTCCAAATGGGGATGCCACTGAAGGTAATGCATTCCATATCATATTAAGAGGGGCAGCTTAGTGGTGCAATCAATAGAGTGCTGGTCTTGGAGACAGAAAGACTCATCTTCGTGAGTTCATATCTGACCTCAGACACTGAGTAGTGGTATAACTCTGGGTACTCCACTTCACCCTATTTGCCTCAGTTTCTTCACCTGTAAAATGAGCTGGAGAAGGAAATGGGAAAACACTCTAGTATCTTTGCCAAGAATACCCCAAATGGAGTCACAAGGCCTGGGACATGACTGAAATGACTGAACAACAAATCATTTTAAGGGGAGAGTGGATGGTCCTTGCTTAGGGATCTTATAATTTTAAGTTCAAGGGGACTTTAGAGATCATCCTCCTATTTAACAGCCGCATTTTAAAGATGAGAAAACTAAACAACCCAGAGAGGGGGAATTTTTTGGCCAACACCACACAGAGGCTGAGTAGTAGAGTGGAAAGAGTGTTAAGGGATTCTTGTTGAGGTGCAGGTAGGACTAGGGGACCTCTGAGGTCCCTTTGAGCACTGAGCTTTTGCCATTGCTAGAAGACTTGTTTTCGGTCCTGATGCCAACACTTATTGGCAGTGTGACCCTAGATAAATTGTTTCACACCTCTGGAATTTAGTTTCTTCTGAGTTATGAAATGAGGAAGGTTGGGCTGGATGGACTTTAAAATTACCTCCAGATCTGATATTGTGTGATTTGGGAATTCTGAGAGAGTAGCACAATTAATTCACTGAGCCTGGCTAAAGATGGGGTGCCTTTATGAGATGAAGCTCAGCCTCTTTCAACTGGCCATCATGGGTCTCAAAAAGTAGACCACATGGAATTTCCTGGGGTTCACCAGGTAAGTGGCCCTTTGAAATGTTGGGGTCCTGTCTATCAATCCTGGGTTCCTTTTGATCAGTCAACAAACCTTTATTAAAGGCTTGCTCTGTGACAGGTACTATGCTAGGTGCTGAGATGCTCCATCTACCTAGTGGTCTTTAAGAAGATCCCCCTCATTCCAGCCTTCACACCAAATGTCTTGGAGCCTCTGATGAGCCCAGGACCTGGGGCCTGGCATCTCACCTAGCAGCCAGTGAAGCATTCTCAGTGAGCGGGCAGCTTGGCAAGGAGCCTAGAGCAGGCAGTGATAAATGATCCAGGGGCTGGGGCAGAGATGGGGGGAAGGTTCAGGGAGGGGTCAAGCTGTACTCTGGGCCTTATTAATAATCTGAGAGGAGGAGCAGAAAGCTGAAGAAGCTAATAGCTTCTACCACCTTAGAGAGGGACTACTTAGCACAGGAAATCCTGGGAACTGCTTGAACCTTGTTGCACAACCAGAGTAGTTGGCCTGATTTCTGTTATCAAAAGGTTGTAACAAGCTTCTTGGGCAAGTGACATAGTGGATAGAGCACTGGACCTGGAGTCAAGGGGACTTGAGTTCAAAACTGGCCTCAGACATTTACCAGCTGTGTGACCTCAGGCAAGTCCCATCATCCTTTTTGCCTCAGTTTACTCATCTGTTAAATGAGTAGGAGAAGGAAATGGCAAATCACTCCAGCATTTTTGCTAAGAAAACCCTGAATGGGCCACAAAGAGTTGGATGTGACTAACAGTATAAAACAAGTCTTTTATAAGATTATAGATATTGGAACTATAGTAGAGGCTTCTGCAGATGCAGAAACCAAGGTACAGAGATGTTAAGTGATTTGCCCATAGTTATACAGCTAGTAAGCATCTGAGGTGTTATTTGAACTTAGACCTACATGACTCCATGTCTGGTACTCTATCCATATATCTCTTATTGAGGAAACAGAACAATAATCCTAGATGTAGGAATTGAAAACAACCTCTTAGTGAAATGCATTCCTTCATCCAAAAATATTAAGTACCTATGTAATAAAGAATACAGCTTAGACTTGGAGAATTATACTAGATGTCTAAGACAGGGGTCCTACCCAAAGATAAATGTTTAGTGGCTTGTTTTTATTTTATTTAAAAATTTTTATTCATGTCATTTAATTTTACATTATTCACATTTTTCAACATATCCTTTCCTCTCCCCACTAGTCCTTAAAATAACAAATAAAAAGAGGCCAAAAGTTCACTGAGCCTAGCAAACAACACATCAACTAAGTTTGCTGTTATTTTCATCATTGCATACCCTTTGAAAAGCAGTGAAAAAGGACCCTTCTCATATCTCTTCATTGGGAGCAAGTTTGGTCCTTCTAATTTCACCAAATTTAGCTTTGATTTATTCTGGGTCATTGCTGTTCTTTTGGTTTATATTCTTGAAGGCACGGTGTGTATTATTTTCTTACTTTCGCTTATTCCACTTTGTATCAAGTCATATAAATCTCCCCGTGCTTCTTTTTCATCTTCATATTCATTGTTTCTTACAGCACAATAGTATTCTTACATTCATGTATCTCAATTTGTTTAGTTATTTCCCAGATTGATGAACATCAATTTTGTTTCTAATTCTTGGTGAGTAGCTTACTTTTGCTTCAGAAAGGAAGATAAGCCAGAGGCACAGAACATGGTCATGCTCAATTTGTATTTACTGAATGAATGAATAAATCAGACTCATTGATCCCACAAATACTTTCAGGAACTGAAACTCAACTCTGTTGATCAGGGATGGACACCTTCCTCAGAAGCCCAATCTCTAAGGATTTCAGCCGGGGGCTGAAAACTAAGGACCTGGATCTTTTGCTTCCCATTCTCCTTGGTCATATGCCTGTTGCTGTCTGTGGCTGTGTCCAGGATCAATGGGTAAAAATGAGAGAGAAGCAAATTTTACCCTAATGAATAATGGGAGACTTTTACGGCCAGGACCAATGTCCAGAATCTCCCCAGTACTGTGGGATTACATAAACTGTGTTCAATTCTGGGTCCTCACAACCAATAGAGTCATTGTCTCTTTCCTGAGATCATCGACCCCAATTGGAATCATTCCAGGAAAATTTCCTAACATGCTTATGGTATAGCTTAGGTCTCGGTTTCCTCAAATGTGGGCAAAGGAGGTCCCCAGATCCCATACAAGCATGCAAAGTAACACAAGTAAATTAGGTATAAGACGATCTTTTATTTTATTCTATGACATATGCAGGTGCTAAGGACTTATAGGTGCCTATAAGCAAATAACAAAAAATAGTTGATCAACCTTCTCCCAAAGGGAACTAAATTTGGGGTTACTCGCAGGGCAACTCTTTGACATTTTGATGAACCCCTCTTTTCCCTAGAAGTTCCTAAACAGTCCATTTAAGACTCATAGTAACATCCTGAAAGACTCCTTTCAGATGTTAAATGCAGTCTATGGACTGCTAAAAGGTAATTCCCTTTTCATTGGACTTATAATGTCCAAGTATTCACTGGACTTGCTTTTGGAAGAGAATGTTGCCCAGGAAACATATAAATAATTCTCTTCTTTTCTCCATGGGATGTACTACATTAGGAAATCCCTTTCTCTCTCTAGAAGGTCCAATCCTTGAATTCTCAAACTAGGGGACTCTTGAACTTGGTTGGGCCTACTGGGCCTGTACATGTGTGCTTTTACCATGTGCTTCTGCAGAAAATTTCACCTGCTATTATCTCTTCAGCTAGAAGAGTCTACTACCAGATCTCTAGTCTCAGCTGAGTTCAGAAAAGGAAAAAGAAAAACAGAAGGCCAGGAACTTGATGCCTCCTCTCTCAGACCATCTTGGCCAACCACATATTTTTCTGTCATAAATGTCCATGAAGTTCTCCTGGGTTTCTGGATAGTGGAAGAAATCTCCTCACTATCACCTTGGGAAAAAGCAAGGAGAGGGAGAGAGAGAGAGAGAGAGAGAGAGAGAGAGAGAGAGAG
>NW_025358744.1:0-12326 GCF_016433145.1 Gracilinanus agilis | reverse complement strand
CCCATTTTTCAATTGGGGAATGGCTTGATTTTTTATACAATTGATTTAACTCTTTGTATATTTGAGTAATTAGACCCCTGTCAGAGTTTTTTGTTATAAAGATTTTTTCCCAATTTGTTGTTTCCCTTCTTTGACTACATTGTTTTTGTTTGTACAAAAGCTTTTTAGCTTGATATAATCAAAACCATTTATTTTACATTTTGTAATTTTCTCTAACTCTTGCTTGGTTTTAAAATCTTTCCTTTCCCACAGATTTGACAGGTATACTATTTTGTGTTCACTTAACTTATTTATAGTTTCCCCCTTTATATTCAGGTCATTCACCCACTCTGAATTTATCTTGGTGTAGGGTGTGAGATGTTGATCTAAACCTAATCTCTTCCATATTGTTTTCCAAGTTTCCCAGCAGTTTTTGTCAAATAGTAGATTCATATCCCAAAAGTTGGGCTCTTTGGGTTTATCATACACTGTCTTGCTGACATCATTAACCCCAAGTCTATTCCACTGATCCTCCCTTCTATCTCTTAGCCAGTACCATATTGTTTTGGTGACTTCTGCTTTATAGTATAGTTTAATATCTGGTACTGCTAGGCCCCCTTCCTTCACATTCTTTTTCATTATTTCCCTTGATATTCTTGATCTTTTGTTATTCCAAATGAAATTTGTTATAGTTTTTCCTAATTCAGTAAAGAAGTTTTTTGGTAATTTGATAGGTATGGCACTAAATAGGTAAATTAATTTGAGTAGGATGTTCATTTTTATTATGTTAGCTCGTCCTACCCATGAACAATTTAATGGCTTTCCAATTGTTGAGATCCAGTTTTATTTGTCTGGAAAGTGTTTTGTAGTTGTTTTCGTATAAGTGCTGTGTTTGTTTTGGTAGATAGATTCCCAAGTATTTTATATTGTCTAGGGTGATTTTAAATGGTGTTTCTCTTTCTACCTCTTGCTGCTCTAATGTGTTGGAAATATATAGAAATGCTGATGATTTATGTGCATTTATTTTGTATCCTGCCACTTTGCTAAAGTTGTTGATTATTTCTACTAGCTTCTTAGTTGATTCTCTAGGATTTTTTAAGTATACCATCATATCATCTGCAAAGAGTGATAGCTTAGTCTCCTTATTGCCTATTTTGATACCTTCAATTTCTTTTTCTTCTCTAATTGCTATTGCTAGTGTTTCTAGTACTATGTTGAATAATAGAGGATAATGGGCATCCTTGTTTCACTCCTGATCTTTTTGGGAAGGCTTCTAATTTATCCCCATTGCATATGATGTTTGTTGGTTTTAGGTATATACTGTTTATTATTTTTAGGAAGGGTCCTTCTATTCCTATACTTTCCAATGTTTTCAATAGGAATGGATGCTGTATTTTGTCAAAGGCTTTTTCGGCATCTATTGATATAATTATGTGATTTTTGTTGGCTAGACTGTTGATATGGTCAATTATGTAGATGGTTTTCCTAATGTTGAACCATCCTTGCATTCCTGGTATAAATCCCACCTGATAAGATCTGCTTTCTTGATTCGGGTTGTTGGTGGCTTTTTTTAATCTGAAATTTCTCCAAAAGATTTAAATCTTGGATTTTAGGATAATTACACAATCCCCCCTGAGGAGGGTGTTGACCAACACCAGAATCACCCTGGGATACATGGCTGAGTTATGAGGAATATGAAACAATATCAAAATTAAACCAAAACCCCCCAAAAAAATTCCAAATGAAAAAAACAATTAAATTCAGGATAAAAATTAGAAAAATAATAAAAAACATAATAATAAAAATAGAAGAGAATAAAATTCTTACGTGTATAAAATTCTGTGTATAAAGAAGAATAAACCTGTAACAGGACCTTGAATCACCAGCAAGGCCCAATTAAAGTGATTTATGTCTCACAAGCCTATAAGACAATTGCAGCAGCATAGCACTTTACCCACTGGTAGCTGAGACTAATGAAAATTGCCATACTATAAGAGAGAAAGGAGTAGAGTTTAGAAGCAAATGGGAAAAATAATTTCCTGGTCTGATTTTATCTTCAATGTCAGGGATAGGGAAGCCAGGAAGATAGCCATATTTTGGTACCTGACTGAGAGTATTTCAGAAGCAGTGTGGAACAAGGGAATCCTGCATATTAACATATGTCTAGCCGTAAACTCGAGTCTCACACCGGTTCAAGTCCTTTAGTATTGGCATAGAAGTTCAACAATCCTACCTGGATTGGTTTGATCCTTTTTGACCTTTGTGCTCTTGGCACTGTGTAGATTCTCTTCGATCCCATTGTGATTGGTTGGTCTCCTTGACCTTGTGCTTCTTGGCACCATGTAGTGGCTCTTTTGTTCCCTTCTCATGGAATCAGACAATCATTAATCATAGTCCCATAGCATTTATCAATTCATGGCAAGGTTCCATAGTGTAAAGCTTTTGGGTATGCATAGTTATTAGGGCTAATAGAAACTGTAAATTTATCCTTTAAGGTCAAAATGATTAACATTGATTCCGTGTACTTCAAGTACTACAAAGGAGAGGAAAAAAGTCAAATATCCTAGTGCAAATATAAAGAAAAAAATAATTTAAAAATTATAATTTCATAGTTCACATTCCATGTAAAAATGTGTTATCTGAACACAGGCAGAACACAAAGGCTTCTTAATCAAAAATGATATCTATTCCTCTTTTAACTTGGCCATGATCCACAGTGTGAGTGTACATGATTTTTTCACCAGATAAAAAGCCTTTTAACCAGTGTAAATGCTCATTGGCTATTGGGTGGGTGTGGGGGTGAAGGGAAAAGTGAAAACATGAATCATGTAACCATGGAAAAATTTTCTAAAAAATATAAAACATTTAAATCCTAAAAAAATAAAAAAAAGGCCTTTTATAAAGAGTAGTACAACAACTAATGCAGATTCTAAGAAGTACCAAAATCCCTAAAATTATAAGAGCCCATTTTAGGATAACTGCAAACGACCCTGTTCCTTGAAGCCATGAGAGGTTCCACCAGCTATCATTGGGATTCACATGAGATTTTTTAAAAAATATTTGAAGCTCATGGATACTTGTCACAAGTTCTCCAGATTTAGCCAATCTTTTAATCTTGGCTGAAATAACTTTAACAAAGTCTATTACTGCCATTATTCCAAAATTTGTCAAGAGACTCCAGAAAAACATAAGCACAAATCTCTATACTGCTGATAGAAATCTTTTGGGTCTACAATGTCACCAAGTATTTAGATTATTCTGGTAAAAGGTAGAATCTTCACAGGAAAAATCATTCCCACCTCCCGGATGAGATTATGACCCATCACAGGGTAACTAAGCTACTTGGGCACCTCCCTCCCTCTGGTATGAGACTGTAACAGTGTAACAGAACTGTCTCCACTATGTCCCACCCATTTCACGTAGAGCCAAGGACTAAACAGTGCAAATCACTTCAGATGTCTCATCCATTACATTTTCAATAAATGCAGAGATAGGGAAATACAACAGTGCTATTGCACTTTTACTTCAACTACAAATGGACCCTTACCTCTTATTACAAACAACTCAGAGACAGGCAAATGACCAGTCAGAGGTAGGGATGCTACTAGATATCTAAAAATCACTTCTCAAACCCTTTAAAAATCAATTGAGGAGGATGGGGGCAGCTGGGTAGCTCAGTGCATGGAGAGCCAGGCCTAGAGACGGGAGGTCCTAGGTTCAAATCTGGCCTCAGACACTTCCCAGCTGTGTGACCCTGGGCAAGTCACTTGACCCCCATTGCCTACCCTTACCACTCTTCTGCCTTGGAGCCAATACACAGTATTGACTCCAAGACGGAAGGTAAGGGTTTAAAAAAAAAAAATCAATTGAGGAGCAGTTGGGTAGTTCAGTGGATTGAGAGTCAGGCCTAGAGACGGGAGGTCCTGGGTTCAAATCCAGCCTCAGATACTTCCCAGCTGTGTGACCCTGGGCAAGCCACTTGACCCCCATTCCCCACCCTTACCATTCTTCCACCAAGGAACCAATACACAGAAGTTAAGGGTTTAAAAAAATCAATTGAGATATTTGGCTTATTAAATTCTCTAGAACTGGTATACAGGTTGAAACCAGTTTCATGGAGTCCATCCATCATCACCTAGGTGACAATTATCAAATGCAAAAAAGGAAAAAAAGCTGTATATACATATACACATGTATATGTCAACATGTGACCTCAATGAATCTAGTGACAAACTCAGCATCACTAAGGACCTATGGTTTTGCCACTGAAAGGATTTGGCTGGAAGTTCCTCAGACTTGGGTAGGATCCTATCTGCTAAGCCAGTGAAGATAAAGGTGAAAGGAGGAATGCCACCACCTAGAATTCCTCAATTTAAATTAAGCAAAGAGGCCATGGCAGGAATAAAACTGATAATTCAAGGACTATTAGATCAAGATGTACTGGTACATGGTTTTTCAGAATTTAATACTCCTACCTTACCAATAAAGAAGGCAAAGTTAGATGCTAATGGTAACACCCAGTGGAGAATGGTACAAGATCTCAGAGCAATAAATGCATATGTGGAACAGATCCATGCAGTTATTCCAAGTCCATCACAAATAATTGCAGGGATTACACCAAACTCAAGATGGTACACCGTCATTGATCTTTCCAATGCATACTTTAGTATTCCAATCCACAAGGACAGCCAAAGATTGTTTGCATTCACCTGGGAAAACAAGACTTTAAAATGGAGTCGTTTACCTCAAGGGTTCAAAAATAGTGCAAACATCTTCTGTCAAATATTATAAAAAGATCTTGAATCCATATCTTTCACTGCAAGCAAATTGGTGCATTATGTAGATGACATCCTGCTAATGTCACCAACAGGAGATATTTTTCAGAGAGATAGCATTCATCTAGTAGAAGAAATGTATAGGAGAGGACATAGAATATCCAGAAACAAAGTTCAGTGGGTGAAAGAGAAAATTGAGTTTTTAGGTTTCACATTGCAAGGTGGAATTAGAAGTATATCAAAGAAGAGAATCAAAGACATACAAAAACTCAGCTTACCTAAGACCAAAAAGCAATTAAGAGCAATAATTGGCATGACCAGCTTTTGTAGACAGTGGATTCCGGGGTTTTCTCTAATATCAAAGCCTTTAACAGTATTAAACAGGAAAGACATCAAAGAACCACTGAAGCTGACAAAGGAACACAAGCATGCCATTGAGAAGCTAAAGACAGCAATTCTATCTTCTCTTGCACTAGGCATTCCAGATCACAACAAAACTTTTCATCTATTTATCCATGAGGATAAAGGAATAGCTTGTGCAATGCTCACACAGTACTTAGGAAGCAGTATGCAACCCATTGCATACTACAGTTCTACTCTCGATCCAGTTATCCAGGGAATGGTTTCTTGTTTAAAGATTATTGCTACTGCAGCTCTGATGGTTAGGAAGAGTTCTAAGCTAGTCCTGGGAGGGGAGCTAAGATTGTATTCCCAGCACCAACTTGAAACCACGCTGAGGAATGCAAATCTGCAAGCTTTTACATCACAAAGTCTCTCTCAGTACCAAGCAACTTTGTTAACAAATCAGAATTTAACCTTCCATAAGTGTAAAACCATTAATCCAGCAACTCTGATCCCTGATCTACCATTAGAAGGGGATAGCCTTCACAGTGGTAAGGATATATTAGAATTAGTACAAAACGCTAGAGAAGATCTTTCTGATATTCCCTTGGAAGAAGCCAACCTTACACTTTTCTGTGATGGCTCGGGTTACCATCATAATGGGCAAAGAGTTTCAGGAGCAGCAGTCACTACCCAAAATGAAACCGTATGGTATGCAGCACTGGGGCCAGACATCTCGGCTCAAGGGGCAGAGATCTTTCCATTGATTCAAGCATTGAAAACTGGTAAAGACAAAGTTCTGAATGTTTTTACAGACTTGAAGTATGCTTTTATGGTTGTGCATTCTTCTGGAGAAATTTGGAAGAAAAGAGGGTTCATAACATCTAATGGGAAAGCAATAGCATATGGGAAACTGATAAGCGAATTGTTAGAGGCCATACAGTTACCATCAAAGTTATCTGTCATTCGCCACAGAGCACATCAAAAGTTAATGGGACCAGTACAGATAGACAATCACAGAGCTGACATCACTGTGAAGTTTGCAGCTAGATGTGGACCAAAAGCTGTATTTCACTTAGCCTTAGTGGATAAAGATGAACTACTACAAGCTTATTCACAAAAGGAAGTGGAATATTGGCAGAAAAATCTTGGAGCCAATCTAGTGAATGGAGTGTGGATGTCAATCTCTGGAAAACCATTTTTGCCAAAATTATTGTACCATACTGCATGTGCAGCAGTTCACAGAAAAGGCCATTATTGAGTTTTAGGAATTGTAGATACAATTCGCTAAAGCTGGATAGTGATAGGTGTGACAACTGAAGCCAAATGGCTGTGTGATAGTTGTATAGTGTGCCAACAATATAACAAGGCTATAATTAAGACCAAAGCCTATGGAGGTAAACCACTAGCGTTCACACCGTTTGAGTGCTTACAGATAGATTATGTCACAATGCCAAGATGTCAAAAATATAGGTACATACTCATGATAGTGGACAAGCTGACTAAATGGCCAGAGGCATTCCCAGCCAAGAAAAATGATGCAGCTTTTGTAGCAAAGACGCTACTGAGGGAGATAATTCCAAGATTCTCTATTCCATCAGTAATCTCGTCTGACTCTGGTAGTCATTTTGCAAATTCTATTTTAAAGCAAATCTACCAGGTGTTAGGAATCAAGAGACAACTATGTTCTATATATCGACTTCAATCATCAGGAGCTGTGGAACGGACCAATCAATCTTTGAAATCAATGATTGAGAAGCTGTGTACAGAAAGTCATCTTAAATGGCCAGATGTTTTTACCTATGGTACTTTTCTCCTTGAGAAGTCAGCCAAATAGTCAAACACACTTGTCACCATTTGAACTATTGTATGGTCAGCAACCATGGATAGGAAAAGCTCCACAAGACACTAATTACCTATCACATCTAGGAATTGAGTGCAAAATCTATGAGTATGTCACCTTATTGAAAGAGAGATTAGATGAATTACAAAAGTTATCTTTAATACAACAAAGAGTTCCACTTGATTTTAGTCTACATGATTATCAACCTGGAGATGAAGTTTATATCAGAAATTTCACAAGAAGATCAGTGTTAGAACCAAAATGGTATGGACCTCATGAAATAATCTTAGTAACACCATCCTCTGTAAAACTCAAGGGAAAAGAGGCATGGTATCACTATACCCACCTAAAGAAAGATCTCAGGAAAGCCAAAACATCATCAAGCAGTCAGTCTCAAATGCAAGAAACCGAATCTGACATAGAGATAGAACATCAAAGTAAAAGATCACATTAAAAAAAAAAACTTCAAACAAGAAAACACCAAGAAATAGATCAATATCAAGAACAAGACACTCAAATCATAGGTTTAGATCACACAAATGTCTCATTCATTCATAAAGATCAACAGTTAAACCTATCAGAAATCAACAGTGGTGAAGAAGAAGAAACTGAATATTAGTCTAAGCATTACTTATTACATCAAAGACAAGTGCAAACACAATGTCTCATAAGAAGAAATTTTGTGGCAACACAAAATTTAACATAACATCACACAGTCACGCATTGGTTCCTGATCCAGGTATTCTTCAATCAAGTAGACAACAGACAAGATGGGTATCCAGCAAAGAAGAGAGATGAGATCCCGAAGATTCCAGAGTTCCAGAGACATCAGGACATCAGGACCAGCGCAAGGACAAGAGGAGACATTGCATTAACAGACTTAGAAGGACCTGAACTGTGACAACACCTGTGACTTGGATATCATCACCTGGAGACTCACAAGGAGAGAAGATCAGCAAATGAAGATTAGGTTTGAATAGGTGCAAGGTTTTCACATTCAGACACTAATCACAAAGGAAATGCACAAACTAGAATGCATGCAACAGAACATTAGCTGATTGACAGAGGAATTCTGAAGAAGAAGGTGAGTATAAACTCAAACAGTAAATGTTAGGTCATGAGTCCAACACATAGTCACAATAAAGTCACATCACATGTACATAATGTGAATAGATGTATATAGTTGGAAATAAACTACAGTGACCCAAATGAGCAAGAGAATTAAGATTCCTTGCAATGTCTAAAGTATTTATCTCATAGGAACATCACATGAAAACCTTGTACATATGTAATATTTTTACTAACATTTATAGCATAAGTGTACTAACCCGTAGGGAAAGAGTAGATGTAGGGAAGTTCAATTCTAGCTAGCATAGGGTCAGTGTAAAATAGTTATAAATGTTCAAATAGAATTGTGAAAGGATGTTAGACAAAAATTGTATAGTGTAGGTTAGTTAGGAATGAAACTAATTGACTAATACATTAACTATAGTGTGAGAATTACTGACAAACTAATCTTTCTAATTGTAGATTAGGGAATAGAAAATGTTAGAATTTTTTTGTGAATTAGGAATGTTATTTGAAGTTAGTATTAGAAATACAGAGTTTTTGCAAATTTCTTTAGCTTAGAGTAAGAAACAACATAAATAATTATTCATAAATGTTCTGATAGTGTTTATATGTTATGCTTATGTTCAAATGATGTGTTTATGAAAATGTTGTATTCAAATCCCACACTTTCCCAGGAAAATCTATCCTAAACCCCTTGTCATTAGCTTTAGGGTAGTTAGTTAGTTAAGGCATTAGATAAGGTATGATTTATTATTTTGTGGGAAGGGTTAGTTAATGGGTTAGAAACACATAGTTAAGATTAGTATAGAGTAGAGATCATCCACGGACAAGATCAGCTGGAAATTTACAGGTTGAAATTTCCAAAAACAAAATGGCATTCATGTTATATTGAAACTCTGGGAGCAGAGAGGCTCACCCTTGATTGACGGGTGAGGTCCATTGGATCTTGGAATGTTCCCAGGGGCCGTGAGGACAGGGGAGAGAGCGGTTGGCCCAGGGAGATATAAATACCCTGGCAGCCTTCACTTTTGAGTTCCTTTCCATCCCTTGGACTTGAGATCTGTGGATCCTGGTCTTTTGGGATTGGTGACTTGCTGGGCTCAACCTTGCAAGATCCTCCTGTCTTGTACCTGAACAACATTGTCAACCTGTATCCAGACCATCACTCTTCTGATTCTACTGCCCTAGATATTAGGAAATCAAATCATCTATAGTTATCTAGGTTTCCCAGGGCCCGGGAGGGATCCGGGAAGTGGGCAGGAGAAGAAGTGGGTAGAAAGGGGTGGATACCTGGAAGCTGTTTAGGCATAACATCTAGCAGAAAGAAGAAGCTGAAAGACATCAAGAAGCAGCTCGCTTACTCTGGTTTGGCTTTGGCCAGGCTGAGCCAGAGGAACTAAATATCCAGAATTGATTACTTGCCTATAGCTCTGAGGGTTTATTATCACCAAAGTAGTTAGGGTTTCCCAATTCCTCTATCCATTCCCCAATACCCCATCTTTGCTAAATACAGTTAAAGCCTTTCAAGTACCTTCCTGGATTGGTTATTTCATAACTTCTCTGGGAAGGGAGTCACGCAGTCAGATAAACCATTACCAAAGCTAAAAGAGCCCAATATCCATTATCAATCAACCCCAGGTGGGATCTGAAGGGATACCATCCATTGACCTGAAGGATTCTGCCTGGGCACTGTTATAAAGGAGGGAGTTGTCACATCATCTAGCTAGGGCAAACCTCAGTTGATCTTGCCCTAGCCACCTATCTGGACTCCACTGTGGTCACACAATTACCAGTGGTAGTATCCAGTTTAGGTTATCCTCCCTCTCCATCCATCTCTTTTATTTTATATAATAGTTTCTATTGTACTAAATTTTCTCTTTATATCTGGTGTTCTAGTTTTTGCCCCAGTTCTAGGTTCTATACTTCTGCCTTACGGACTGATGCTCCCCCTTGTGACTTGTGTCTGCCAGTCCAGGGAAACAGTCTCTGGATACACAGCCTTCAAGTCTCCAAGCCTTCCAGACCCTGGCATTCGCTGCAGACACTCCCCTGAAGACCCTGTGCCCACAGCTCCTCCTCCTCCTCTCAGGGATTCTACGCCCCTTATCAGCTATGAAGAAGCTACAGAAGGCTGAACCATCACCCCATTCCCTTAGATATTTGGAGGAGGGGGAAGACAACATAGGACATTGTACCACCCTAGTTAGGTACACTCTGCATTTAGCATAAAAACCCACCAATCCCTCCCAAAGGGGTCCAGGCTGGTTCTAGAGCCCTGGACCCTACCTCTGAGTTAGCATTGAAGTTCCTATTGCTTATTACATTGTGGGCGTGGATTCATCCTTGATGCGGGGATCTGAACTGGGCATAACAATCCTTAGTGTTTAGTCTGTCTAGCTTAATATGCCTATTTAAGCTAGTCTGAGTATGGATGAATGGTCAGTTTACACAATGAAAGGTTTCTAAAGCATGAAAAAATGCAGACACAAATTTCTTCAATGTCATTGTGGAAGGTAACAAGAGTTGGTTAAATAAGAAGCTAATAGAAGTCACTAAGTAACTGTTGCAAGGCAATAGTACCAATAATAACATATATTTATTATCGTTATGGTTGTTATTAATAATAATAACTAATGAAAATAAACAAGCATCTGTTATTAATAATAGTCATTAATAATTGTTATTTGTAGTAATATTATTGTGTACCAAAATCATTACTTTTAATATTGCATTGAATTAATTTGGTTTAATTTTTGGTTTGTTCAATTTTATAAATTTGGTTTTAATTCAATTCAGCATTTTTAATATTTCATTATTAATAATCATTTTATTTAAATGCATTCAATTTAATGTTATTATTTCAGATCAGTAGTAGTAGCATTTTTAATTGCCTGCAGTTTTGCTTATTGCCTGTTGGTGGCGCTACACCTGTGTGTAGAGCGTAAGACACTAGAGCAGGGGTCAGCAACCTGAGAGCTATAAACGCCACGTTTTTTAAAATGTCTTAAACGTGAGCGGCGTGCAGTGCTCACAGTGTGCGCTCAGGTAAGAGCACCTGGAAGAAAATGGACTTTATGGCTCCTGCAGAAAGAGCCAGAGCCATACTTTGCCCACCCCTGCACTAGAGGGTAGAGAAGACATTAGAGGAAGAGGGGGAAAATGGTGTGGTTGTAGATAAGCCCTGGAGGGCCTGATCCGTCTTTAAGGAATATCCCAAAGATGTGGGGGGAGGGGAAAAAAAAAACCTCCTGGTGAAAGTTCTGTCCTGTCCCCTCCCCCAGTGGCCACGAGTTTTCAAGGTGGGGGGGGGGGGGCGCTTGGTGGGGAGATCCTAACGGACAATGGCTCACCTAACTGGTGTCTGAGGGCAGGTTTTGAACTCAGGACCTCCGATCTCTAGGTCTGGCTCTCAAGGCACAGAGCTCGCTGGCTACTCCTGGGTGGGATCAGGATTCAGAGGGGTCGCTCATGGGAGCCTACACCTCAGTTTACCCCCTCGCCCCTGCACGGCCAGGATTAGTTTACGGTCCCTTTGGACCTGCGGTTCCCTGCCCTGCGCGGGGCGAAGCAGGCTGCTCCCTGGCAGCCAGAGCTGGGATAGCTGCGAGAGCCTCCCCGGGTCCGGTGTTGGGGGAGGTGCAGGGGGCGGAGAAGGAGTTTCCGCTGGGTCCCGGAGCCGCCGGATTCCGTGGATTTTTGGTGCGGCTCAGCCTAACCCCGTCTCTGCAAAACGCCTGTTTTGGGTTCCTTTCTCCCACAGCCCCCCCCCCCCCCGAGCTACAAATTAGGGTTGGGGGGGGGATTTCTTAATCCTTTCCCGGGGCCAGCTGAGCGGCGGGCGCAGAGACCCTGGAGGCAGGACCTTCCCTCTCCCGGCAAAGGCGTGTCCAGCAGAGCACGGATTCTCCTACTTTTCTGTCTAAACTTTCCGTCTCCGAAGAATTTCGAGGTCCTTTTCCTGCCCATAACGGTGGCCCTTCCGTTAGGCCGCAGCTTCCTATCTGCCACGTTCTTGTTTTCCATAAAGCTTATTCATAATCACTGGAGATAGACCAGACAGAAAAGCGGGGATGGAAGTCCTCTTACTCCGAGGCCGTCCTGCTGAAAGGAGCCTCGCGAGGTTCTCCCTCCCTTCCGCGGCCTTTTCCAGGAAGTTCCAAGCCAAAAAGACCCCGGCGGGCTCCACCCAAACGCTTTTATCATGCAGAGGATGGGATGGACCAGGTGGGCAGTCAGGGAGGGGGAGGGGATGGAATTCCCTCGGACAACTGCCAGCTCCGGACTGCTGAGACTAGAGCTCCACGCCTGAGCCGGGC
>NW_025358743.1:0-2400 GCF_016433145.1 Gracilinanus agilis | reverse complement strand
TATAAATATATATAAAATAAATATATTAGAAAGGCATGTGTTTCTGTGTCTTTACACCCACACACAAAGATCTAGATTTACATCTAGATATAGATATACATATAATCTCCAATTAGGTGTGACTATAGATAGAGTACTGGCCATGAAGGAAGACTCATCTTTCTGAGTTCATAACTGGCCTCAGACATTTACTAACTGTGTGTGTGACCCTGGGCAAATCACTTAAACCTTTTTGTCTCAGTTTCCTTGTCTGTCAGAAGAGCTTGAGGAGAAAATGGCAAACTACTCCCATATCCTTAGGAAAAAAAAACCCCAAAGGGGTTACAAAGGGTTGGACAGGACTAAAATAATTCAATAGCAATAGCCATGTTTAGACACATGGATATATATGTTTATATATATATGTGTGTGTGTGTGTGTGTGTGTACATATAGATGTATAAAATATGTAAGTGCAAAAAATTTTCCAATTAGTACCAAAAAAGCAAAGAGAAAGAACTAAGGAAGTCATTCAACCTTTGCCTAAAGCCCTCCAAGTAGGGGAAGCCACCATCTAAGTCAGACAGAATTTTGTGATTAAAAATCAGCCAACATTTGTGCACCTGGGAATAAAAATAATTTTTTTTAGTTTCTGGGAATTCTGGGAAGATGGAGGTGTAGAAGTTTCTGTTCTTGAGGAGATTGTATTCTGTCTGGGAGGACAGAATTATAACACACTTGGGAAAGGGAAACAACTGGAATTATCAGAGAAGACTTCCTCTATTCCAGGGGATTTTATCCTTGTTTGTATCATGGACACCTTTGACAATCTGCTTAAGTAATTTGGTGTAGTATACTGTAAGCTTCTTGAGAAGCTTCCTGTCTGTTCTCTCCTCTCCTCTCTCTTGCCTTTCCTCCCTTCTCTTCCTCTTCCTCTTCCTCTTCCTCTTCCTCTTGATCCTAAAGCTTCTGGGAAAGGTGAGCCCAAAGGCAGAGAGTATGCACCATCTGGATTTTGTATCTCCTCAGTGCTTACCTACCGCACTAGGTCATAAATCTCAGAGCAGAAAAGAACTTTAGACTCCCTAACCTTCCAAGAAAACCAGAAACCAATACCTGGAGAATTTAACACCTTCATTCCTAGAAGCCCCCTTGAGGCCCTGATTGGTGATTGTCTCAGTCACCCACTACATCTAAGTCTACATCTAGCCACCTTCACCATCAGCCATGCAGCTCCAGTTCTGGAGTCATAATTAAATTAACTCAGCAATTATTTGTGGAAAGAGTAGATCTGCCTACTCTGGTAAGGCTCCACTCATTACCTGAGTAACCCTTTAAATCAAAATAATCTTTCCCAATTCTGTAAGTACTGTCTTCCACTATGAGAATGAAAGTTTATTGAGGATAAGAACTGCCTTCGGTTCCTGTATCTGTGTTTCTAGTGCTTAATATATACTAGCTGGTTAATAAGTTCTTTTGCATTCATTCAGCATCCACCTAATTCCAATTCTCTCATTTCATAGAAGAGAAAACTGAGGACCTAGAAGGTGGAGGGGCTTTTCCCCAATTGTTCCAAGCAAGATCTGAACTGAGACCCTCTCACTCCCATTTAGAGCCATTTTCCACTGTAACATCCTCCCTCCTACTGTAGGCACTTAATAAGTGTTTGTTGAATTCAACTGTTGAATGGCCTAAAGAACTTCTCTTTCTTTCCAGGAAGAGTAAGGAATAAAAAGGAACAAAGGAGAAAAAATAGAAGTAGGTAATAAAAAGAAATTAGAATTGCCTGTGGAATTCAGCAGCAGCAAGCCTGAGAAATCATTTCCATCTGGCAAGCTTAGATAGAAAATGATTAGGTGTAGACATGCTGTCAGACTGATAATGGGGAGGGTGGTGGGTGGAATCCCACTGATTGTATCTGGCTAACTTAACTGGCTATTTAACTGTTGCCTGCAGGTTCTAATGAGGAAAGTTCTATTGAGCAGGAAAGTCCAGTGGCTATTTAACTGCTGACTGTAGGTTGCCATGAGAGAGCTTGTATTGACTTGAATTGGGACTAGAAGCAGACATCTCAGGGGCACCACTAGCGTAAATGGTCTACAGAAATGTTGAAGAGAAATGCCATCCAGATCCTGCAGTAAAGAAGGAGTGGGTAGAACTCCAAACCACTTTGCCTTCCAACGATCTGCAACTACCTGGGAAACAATGACTCTAAGAAAGCTCCCCTCTTCCATTTAAATGGGGATGTCCAAGTTGGAAGCCTGTTAGGAAGAGGTTTAAAATTAGGAATTTAGGACTCAGAACCAGCTCTCACATTCAGCCTTCCCCAGGGTAATTACACACAAAGCTGGCAGATCAAAAGGCTACATGTAGACTCTTGGCAAAAAAGGTAAACAAATAGAGCTTTTGTGGCTTAAATGAA
>NW_025358742.1:0-7559 GCF_016433145.1 Gracilinanus agilis | reverse complement strand
ATTATATATATTATTGCATATAACAATATTATAGAATACTTTTTATATTGTATACACATAATTATAATTTATAATATCTACTATGTGCCAGATATTGTGCTAAGCACCTTTTATAAATATGACCTCCTTACAACAACTTACCTTGGAGGTAGATGCTTTTGTGTCTATTTTACAGGTGAGGAAACCAAGGCAATCAGAAGTTAAATCATTTGCATGGGGTCAGAGCTTGGGGGGATAACTCCTACATCACCAACTGCCTATTGGGCATTTTAAATTGTATGTCTTTTAGGCATCTCATTTCATTGTGTATGAAACATTATCTATCCCACCAGACTTCCCTATTACTACTTAAAAAACAATCCTTACCCTCTATCTTAGTATCAGTTCTAAAACTGAAGAGCAGCTAGGCTTAGGCAGTTGGGGTTAAGTGACTTGCCTAGAGTCACACCGCTAAGAAGTGTCTGAGGCCAGCATTTGAACCCAGGTGCCCCCAATGCCAGGTCTGACTCTCAATCCACTAAGCTACTTAGCTGCCCCTTCTCTATTACTATTGAAAGAACCAATCAATCAGTCAACATTTATTGACAAGTATGTGCCAGGTACTGAGCTAAGTACTGGGGATGCAAAAGACAGTCCCTGTCCTCAAAGAGCTTGCAATCTAATGGGGGAGACATGCAAACAAACATATGCAAAGCAAGCTATATGCAGGATAAATGGGAAATAATTAAGAGAGGGAAAGCACTGGAAGGCTTCCTGTAGAAGCTGGGACTTTAGATGGGATTTAAAGAAAGCAAAGGAGGTCAGTAGTCAGGTTGGAGGATTGAGAGTGTTCCAGCAATAGAGAATGCTCAGAGAAAATGCCTGGAGCCGAGAGATACAGTGTCTTGTAGGCCAATGTCACTGGACCAAAGAGTACATGTTGGGCAGGAAGGTCTAAGAAGGTTAGAAAAGGTAAGATAGGGCTGGCTCATGAAGGGCTTTGAATGCCAAACACAGCATTTTGTATTTTCTCCTGGAGGCAAGAGGGAACGACTAGAGCAGTGGTTCCCAAACTTTTTTGGCCTACCACCCCCTTTCCAGAAAAAATATTACTTAGCCCCCTGGAAATTAATTTTTTTTAAATTTTAATAGCAATTAATAGGAAAGATAAATGCACCTGTGACCATCACTGCTCCCCTAGATCTCTGCAGCACCCACGAAGGGGGGGAGCACCCACTTTGGGAATCACTGCACTAGAGTTTACTGAGTAGAAGGTGACATGATTGGTTGGTCCTTCGTTCCTTGTCATTCAGGTTCAAGACTTTGTTGTCATTCTCAAGTCCTCTCCCTCATTCCACATATCCAATATCTTTCCCATATGTGCCCTTTTCTCCATTTATACACTTTAATCCAGAGCATTATGGACTCTTTTATAGCCAATTACAATGACTTTCTAACTATCCAGTTTCTTCTTCACTTGATCCATCTTCTATAACACTGCCAAACTGATTTTCCTAAATATATTCTTTCCATGTCCTCTTCCTTACTCAATAATCTCCAGTGGTTCCCTCTTACCTCTGGAATCAAACATGAACTCCCATATTAGGCTCTTTACAACCTGGACCCAGCTAGCATTTACATAGTGCTTTAAGGTTTACAAATTGCTTTACAATTATTATTGCATTTGATCCTCACCACTTTAAAAATAATAGGTAAATGAATTAATTATTGATATAAACTGATTAGATACTCTTTTTGCTGTGCTTACACAGTATCTTCAGTTTATATAAGTGAAGTGAAGCTCATAAGTAAACTTCTCTTCAGGGCTAGGCACAAGGATGCTAAGGAGACTCTTGTTATATAAAAACAAACTATTTATTGAGAATATAAGAATGTAAAAAGATTTCCAACTCTAAGGGATTCTAACTTCACCCAAATAAAACTCCCTGGTTTCACAAGGAGCCGCTTCTCCTGTTTCCACAGGCTATGCTGATCCTTCCTGATCTAACACAAAGTTTCCCTATTCTTCAATAAACTAACACTATTATCCTTATAAGAAATATATAATTCTTAACTTTGTCTTTAAGTTATAAAAATAACAAAGGTCGGCTGGCTGAGCTTTAGCAAGAATCAAGTTAGGACTCTGAGCCTTAGCAGACTCAGAGTCCAAACCAAAGACTGGGTCTTTCTTTGGACTTCTCAGAGATAAAACAATTTATGAAACAGCAATAGCTAGTCACTAGTGTTTCCCAAGTTGGAAAAGGGAAATCACTTAGCTCCTTCAGATTTTCCCCTTTCCTTTTATTTCAGACAGTAAGGAGAGAGAGAGAAAGATGTCACCTGCTCCCAGCACTCAGAGAAAGTCCAACTGCCACTCCTAGAGATCAACTGCCACAGAAAAACTGTCACACTGTCAACATTTTAAACTGATACTCTGTCTCAGATCTGTTTCAAACTCCAATTCTTTCTCAAGCCAGCTTCTCTACTTCTTATCTCTAAACTAATATAATAAGACTTAATTTCTTATATTATTTTTATACCACAAACCTGGGAAAAAGGTGCTTATTATCACCATTTCATAGTTGAGGAGACTGTGGTAGAGGTTAAGTGACTTGCCTAGGATCCCACGGCTAGTTAGTGTTTGAGACAGGATTCAAACTCAAGTCTTCCTGACTCCAGGTCCAATACTCTATCCCCTTTGGCACCTAGCTGCTTATTTCCATAGGCTTTTATATGTATTACTTCCTTGCTCACATTCTACTCAATGCTCTTTACATTGCTTTCCTTCCTTCATATCTTTGTATTGCCTCTCTCTCTCATACCTGGAATGCATTCCCTCCTAATCTTTACTTTGTAAAATCCCTAGTGCTCTTTAAGACTCAAGACAATCTCTACTTCTGGTAAGAGTCCTTTCAAAGGCTTCCTCACTGCTTGCACCTACCCTTCTAAGGTTGTCTTTTATATACACTGTGTTTATCTTATATGTACTGATTTATGCATATTTTACCTCTTCTATTAGAATGAAAGATGTTTGAAGGCAGAGACTCTTTGCCCTTTTTTGAGTATCCTTTACACTTAGCACAATGCTTGGTACACAGTAAATTCTTAGTAAAATGCTTGTTGATTGATTACTTTTTTGTAGGTAGACTGGACAGGACTTAGGAATTGATTGCATGTGGAGAATGAGAGAAGGATCAGAGTCAGAGAGCCTGGGAGCCTTGAGAATTAAGAGCATCATTATAAAGGTACATGGAAGTCAAAAATAGGAGCAGGTTTGGGGAAAATGACCAATTGGACTTTAGACATAATGAATCTGAGATGCCAGTAGGACATCAAAGTGTGCATTTCTAGGAAGCAGTTGGGAAAGTGAGTCTGATTCTTGGGAAATAAATATCTTGGGATATATAGATTTGAGAGTTATTCGTAAACATGATACTTGAAGTTATGGAAGTGCTTGAAATAACCAAGTTAAGAAATGTCAAGATGGAAGAGGAGAGAGCCAAGGACAGAACCTTGAGGAATATATATATATAAGGTAGCAGAAAAACTGGAAGGATGTTGTCAAACCTCAAGGCATTGCTTAGCTTGACCCATGGGGCCAGAGCATTCATTCCTCCCTCTCTTAGGCATGCAATTTCATCAGGTTTTATCTTGGGGATCCAGAATACCATGTGCTCAGGGAAGCTAGGTAGAAGAAAGGATAATTTCTCTTCCCCCTTGCTTCACAGTTAGAAGGGAAGAGAGGGTGAAGGGAGGGACCAATCTCTTCTGAACATCTATTATATCATCAACTTTTCTAGCTTTGCAGCAAATAAGGGGACTCTTCACAATCTCATAGTTCAGTGCCCTCAAGGGTGAATCACACATGGCCAGAAGTAGGCTCCCACAAGCTTCCATGTGGTCAACCTGGAACTACAATTAAGCATGCTCTTTGGGAGAGCAGAGACAAACCTTTCTACACTAGCAGTAGGAACCAGAGTGTCAGAGGGTAATAGGATTGGGAGTAAGGGTGGGTGGTCGGCTCTGCTACAGAGAGGTTAAGGAGAATAATGGCTTAGAAAAAAGCCATTGGATTTGATAATTAGGTGACCACTGGTAACCGTAAGACAACATTTTAGTAATGAGGAGCAAAGCTGGATTGCAAAAATAAATAGGAGGTAAAGAAATAAGAGGTACTGGGTCTAATTTCTTCCCAAGAAGCTTGGCAGTGAAATGAAAGAAAAAAATAATGGGTCAATAACTTGAGAGACTAGCAAGTCTCAAGGAGAGACTTTGTAGGAGAAGGAATACAGGAGATTTGGGTGGGAAAAAATGGGTCAATAACTTGAGAGAATAGCAAGTCTCTAGCAGAGATTTTGTTGGAGTGGGTGGCGCAGTGGACAGCATTCTGGCTTGGAATCGGGAAGACTCATCTTCAGGACTTCAAATCTGGCCTCAGATACTTATCACCTGTGTGATCCTGTGGAAGTCACTTATTCAACCTGTTGGCCTCAGTTTCCTCAACTGTAAAATGAGCCAGTGAAGAAAAAGACAAACCATTTTAGAATCTTTGCCAAGAAAATCCAAGTGGGGTTACAGAGAATTGGACAATACTGAAGCAACAAAATAATAAAATGAGGGATCTGAGGTGTTAATTGAGAAGAATGGAAGACAGTAAAGGTCCTTGGTGGGAGGGAAGTGGGACGTAGATGGTGATTGGTGGAACAAGGTAGAGATAGGAAGGGATGGGATCAAGGGTCCAGGTAGACCTTTGGTAAAGAAATCAGTTTTTCCTGCAAAAAGGTTGAGAGAACATGAAGGATAGAAAATGACGGAGAGGCTTTTATATGTGAAGAAGAGGAATTGAGGTGTCTTCTAGTGGGATGGAGTTGAACTCTGTTGAGTAGTAGCTGAGAATAAGAAGCCTTGGGATCAGAGAGAGTAAGGACACTTGAGAGAAGGTCAGGAACGGTCTTTGTGGGGAATGGGATAAGAAATCAATAAGCCAAGAACAAAAAGGATTACTGAGCAGCCACCAGGGCCCCACCGAGGTTGAGTTATGTGAGTTTATAATGGATGAAATGATCTCATTCAGGCATTTAGTTAATGGTAACCATCTTTTTAATAATGATGGTTATTTGAGAAGATTAGAGCCTTTGAAATAAAAATAGATTTTCATCTTGTCTGGGATGGTTTAAAAGTAATTCTTAAGGCAGAAGATGACCAAGACAACCTGCTAGGGCCATTCTTTCTAGCCCTGTGATTCTTTGATCCCCAAGGATGTTGAAAACACGAAGAGAAATTCTCATTTATTATTTTTTCCCACTTAAAAATGACAAAGACCCATTGCTAAGTCAAGGAATCTTTTCTGGGCATGTAGTTATTTTATTTTATTTATTTTATTTTATTTAAACCCTTACCTTCCGTCTTGGAGTCAATACTGTGTATTGGTTCCAAGGCAGAAGAGTGGTAAGGGCTAGGCAATGGGGGTCAAGTGACTTGCCCAGGGTCTCACAGCTGGGAAGTGTCTAAGGCCAGATTTGAACCCAGGACCTCCTATCTCTGGGACTGATTCTTAATCCACTGAGCAACCCAGCTGCCCCCTGTAGTTATTTTTAGTGCCTTCAAAAGTAGGGCTTTGGAGATAGAACCTTCCTTCTTTAGGAGACTGGGCCTTAAGGGAACCTTTGAGATGGGAAAGGAGAGGGGACAGTGTATTAAGCAGAGGTCTGTTGAGGCTTTCTACATATAAAATCTGAAGGTATTTGGCCAAGTGGTTTGAAATTGGTTTTTACTGATAGGTAGCAAGGTAGTTAGAGCACTGGCTTTGAGGTCAGAAAGACCTGAGTTCAGATCTTGCTGAATATATACTTACTAGTTATATGAGTCTGGGCAAGTTACTTTATCTGTTTCATTTTTCTCATTTGTAATATGATGGAGTGTGGGGAAGGGGCATGATAATAGTATCTGCCAATCAGAGTTTTTCTGAGGATAAAAACAGATAATCTATGTAAAGTGCTTTGCATATCTTAAAGTGTTTTGTAAATGATAACTATGGTTAATTATTATGATGATGATTAATTTCCTAAGACTTAGTGTCATGCTCTCTTCATGGTCACCTAGGAACTTTTTATTTTTGAAAAGAAGATAGCCCAGTAATTTGCGATGTTTAGCATGGTCTAGATAACTCAAAGCATATCAAAACAGGCACGCTGTGCCCATTGAAGTTACAGTGCCAATATTAAAAAGCCGGAGTAGTGACAGTACCCCTGAGATGCGGATAGAGGGCGGTAGGCATTTGTCCTTGGCCATGCTGGCTGCATCTTGTGGGTGCAATGATTGCCCCTAGGAGGCAACAATCCCACTTTTGCAATGCCAGCAAAGAAGGAGCACACCAGACATTCAAGTTAATCCCTAAGGCAGAAAAACAAACAAACAAATGATATTTCTGATGTAAAACAACAACAAAAAAGCATCCAAAGCAGTAGAATGGAGACTTCAAAAGTGTTGAAAATATCTTAATATTCTTTAATCAAAGTCACTGGGCGATAGTGGTGTGATATATTGGATGAGCCATTGGAGAAGGCAATTCTTTGAGTCCTGGCTGTGTTGGAGTAAACGTGAGGGAGTTGGATTAAATGACTTCTCAGGTCCCTTCAAGCTAGGATCCTATAAGTCTTCTGGGGACTCCATTTCCTCATCTATAGAATGGGACTAATAATAATGCCCACTTTCCCAACCTAACAGGGTTTTCTTGAGGACCAAATGAAATAATGGGGTTAAAAGCTGTAATGGAGAAAAATGAAGCCCCTGAGAGTCTCTATGTTATTTTTAAAAGAGTGGGTTCATTCAGGTATAATTTGAGATTCATTACACTGAGCTCTGTAGGGAGATTTAAACAAAGAAAGAATAAGGAATCAGCTCTGTCCTCGTGGGGCTCATAGTACACTAAAAGTAAATACTTTACATATATATATATATTCTGGATTCTTTTTACTTATATTCTAGGTGGAACAATGGAAAGAGTGCTGGACCTAGAGTCAAAAATATCTGAGTTCAAATCCATCCCCAGACATTTCCTAGCTGTATTGCCCAGGACAAGTCATTTAAGCTCAGTTTCCATATCAGTAAAATGGAGATAATAATAGTACCCACCTCTGACCTCAGGCACTTAACTAGCTGTGAGTCCCTGAGCAAGTCACTTAACCTTTGTTTGTCCCATTTTCCTCAGCTCTAAAATGGAGATAATAGCAGCACTTACCTTGTAGTATTGTTGTGAGATTTAAATGGGATAATATTTATGATGCAATTAGCATAGTGTCTGGCACACAATATATATTTAATAAAGTGCTTATTTTCTTTTCCTGGGTTCAAGAGGAACACTGATACTTTTAATGAAGTTCAGCTGGTGTATAGTTCAGTTTTAAGCACTGCCAGGAAAATAGCTTACTATTAATAAAATAATATTAATTATCATTAATTAGTTTAAAATTATATTTAATTATTTATAGTTATACATAATAAATATACAGAAAAATATAGAAATTTATATTTAGTTATATTTAATAATTAATGATAATTATATAACAACACAACTATAT
>NW_025358741.1:0-7245 GCF_016433145.1 Gracilinanus agilis | reverse complement strand
TTCCTTCCTTCCTTCCTTCCTTCCTTCCTTCCTTCCTTCCTTCCTTCTTCCCCTTTCCATCTTTCCCTCTTCCCCCCTTTCCCCCTTACTTTCTATCTTAATAACAACTCTTTAGACAGAAGAGCAAGAGCCAGGCAAAATGTGTTTAAGTGATTTATCCAGCATGCCATAACTAGGAAGTGTCTGAGGCTAGATTTGAACCCAGGCTGTCTTCACTCCAGTCTTGGTGCTCCATCCACTGTGGTACCTATTTGCCCCCTTTTTCAGTGGTTCTTGGATTGACTATTGTAGGTTAAAGATGATAACTTAATCTTCTAAAATTTTTTTCTGTAGTCTATACTATACCAAAAAGGAGTATTTCCATTTAAAAAATAAAACAGAAAAAAGTAACATATATGAAACTGTGTCTCATATACAGCTGACTTTTTTAAAAACATGTCAATTGCCACGTTAATTTCAAAGCTGCCCTGCTTTTCTGTGTTTTCTACATTCTTCTGTTTTCTTCTGTGCATTCTTTTAAATGAATCGATTAGCTTCTTTTCCTCATTTTATTTTTTTTGGGGAGGCAGGGTGCCAAACGGACAACCCTTTTACTGGCTCCCCTCTCTTTGCAAGTGCTTGGGTGACTGGAAGAATGGTTGTAGCCTTGACAGTGATAGGAAAGTTCAAAAGATGGGAGAATTTGGAAAGAGAATGATGTAAAAGGATACTACAGAGGAGTCTAAGGAAAAAAGTGTTTAGACAGATGGGAGAACTATGAGAGAGGTAGTGTAGGGGAGAGAGTCAGAGGAAGGGGGGGCCAGCAGTGTCCTCTGACACCTGAGATCATGAAGGATGAGGATTGAGAGCAGGTTATTGAGTTAAGCAATAAAGAAATGGTTGGAGATTTCGGTGAGGATAATTTGATTCGAGAAGTGGGATTGCCAAATTGTATGAACTTGAGGAGCATATTGTGAGGGATGTGAGGAAACAGAGGTAGCAAGGGAAGGTGGCTATTCTTGGAAGTCTGGCTGGAAAAGGGGGGAGACAGATGGAACAATATACTAAGGGCCTGTGGGGTCAAACAAAAGATTTTTTTTAAGATTGGAGGAGATCTGCCCAGGAACTTTGAGAAAGTTTCACTGGTCCATCCTGGCCCTCATATTCACTTTGGACCAAATCTTTCACTCTAGCTAGAATGTTCCTTAGAGCAGAGGCATCTCACACATTTGACCCACAACACTGGTGAGAGCAGCCCAACTGTATTGTAATTGGGAAATATTTAACAAAATACATAGTAAAATAAAACATAGATGATATTTGATTTTAAAACTAAGTTAATATGTAGGCCTTAAGGATCTCTGTGTATATTTTAGTGACTTTCCTTTCTGTTTGAGTTTGATACAACTACCCTAGAGTTTGGGGGAGATTTGGGAGACAGAAAGCAAAAAAGAATCCTGTAACAACCTGTATTATTATGCATGTTTTGTTCTATCAAATTTGTAGTTCTTCAAGTGAACATCTGTGGAAGTTAAGGACTAGAATATTAGCCAGTTCATGAGTTAGGTTTCTGTTCTTTTGTAAGATAATTATTTACTTATGTCAGATTTTATTGCTCTATTAAAAATGTAAAACTATATGAAAGCATTCTTTGCTTAAACAAAAGAGCCTCTTTTAAAGGACTGTATGATTAGCTTTGACAATAAAAGTATAAAATAAGATTATTGATGAATTTACTAATTGCTCTTCACTACACTGGACTTTAGCCAGTGTTTTGTTAAAATTACTGGACTATGTGGCAAAAAGTTTTGTGGTCCAGGGGAAATAGTGCAAAATTGCTATAGTTTCCAATATATACAAAGTCCTTTGGTGGAAAATAATTCCTTAATAATGGGAAATGTATATCATATACACATATTTATCATGCAATATACACCCCAAACTCTTTTAGACATTTAACATATTTAGGCAACTACTTCTTTATAAATTTAACATCAGGGATCATATAACCAACAGGATAAAGACCTTTTTTTTTTCAGTCCCTAATAACCTTCAAGACTCCCAGAGAGGCATTATGAGCCACCACTTCAATTACAACTGTTCCCACAAGATTAGAAAACAAAGAACGTTACTCAATGAGTTGACAGTCTTATGAATTAATGGTGGATAAACAAATCCCTAGTGTGCTGATTCAGCACCTCCCCTCCCCTATGTCTCCTAAACCCAGTCTTGTGTTTTAGGACCTGCTCAAGGAATTCCCTCCCATGGCAGCCTTTGCCGTCTTGCTGCCCCAGTGCAGAGGACCTCACCTGTACCCAGAAGGAGAAGGATGAGGAGCAGGGACCTGAGGGGCCACCTAGACCACCTAGACTAGGAAATCCTAAAGAGACAGAAACCCTACCCATGACATCTATTCTACATCCCCTGGAGGGCCCTGGGGAATGGAGGGAAGCCTGGCTGCACCAAGCCATCATAAAAGAAAAGCCTGACCTGCTGCCCCCCCCCCCCCCAACAAGTTCCCTGAGGCAGGGACTGAGATGTTTGAAGGCAGCCTCACCATCATAGGAGGAGGATGAGACCTTGAGGTCTATACCCAGAGGCAGGAATAAGAAAGTATGTGACAGACAAATATAAGGAACAAAGGAAAAAAATTCAGTTAAAAACCTAGAGCATAATCAAGTAAATCAACAGGCAAGATACAAAGATTAGAAGGGAAGATGAGTAAGAAGATATATAAAAAATTCCTAACATGTCCACATCAATATTCTACACAAAGCATATTTAGCTAGTACCTGATGAAGCATAGAACCCTGTAGATTCCCCAGAGAGCATGGAACTTCAACAAGATGTTTCCAAATGGTTCATAGAGAGAAATCAGAATCTTGAGAGAAGTTAGATGGGAACAGAGGGCAGAATTGATGGCCTGCAGAGCAGAAATAATTAGAGACTAGAAAAAAAATTAGAGAGACAAGTCACTGTATAGAGGTGCAAGAGAGAACAACAGATTGAGAATATACTGAAGTGAAGGACTATCTGGAAAAAGCAAAAAATAGCTTCGAAAGAAGACATTATTTCTTTGTGGAAAAAAAATATTGATCTTGAAGACAGGATATATAGAGACATCTTAAAGATAATAAGTGTCCCAGAAAAACATGAAAAAAAATTAAAACCCAGGATACCATAATGCAAGAAATAATATAAGAATCTATCCAGAATTTCTAAATACTGGAACAAAGCACCGTTTCGAAGAATCTACCTGCAGAAAATTAATTTTCAGTTAACAAGCATTTTTTCTCCTTCACGCTCTCTCCTAATTTAAAATAAAAGTAACAAAAAAATCCTTGTAACAAATATGTTTATTAAATAAAAGAAATCCCCAAGTTGTCCATGTACAAAAATGTATGTCTCATTCTGTATCTTGAACCCATCACCTTCCTCTCATGAGGAGGGTGACATAGATCATTATCAATCTCCTGGAATCAGGGTTAGCCATTGCATTAATCACATATTGTAAGTCCTTCAAAGTTATTTTTCTTTACAGCATTGTTTTTGTAGAAATTACACATACCCACGTCTCATTCTGTACTCTGTCTTTCACCTTTCTATCAGAAGTTGGATAACAAGCTTCAGCTACCCTGGTTCTGTTCTCTTCATATCAGTTCATATAGGCTTCACCAGTTTTCTCTGAAACCATTCCCTTCATGATTTCACAGCATAATAGTATTCTTTAACATTTATTCAACTTGTTCAGTCACTTACCAGTTGATGGGTATCCTCTTCTTTTCTAATATTTTGCCCCTTCTAAAGGAGGGATACGTTTTTTTAGGTTCATCCTTACAGTTTGTTTTACTTAGAATGAATCCCTTCCTTAATCTGCCCTCCCTCTGATTTTGTTTCCTTTTCCTCTGTCCCGTTTATATCTTGAGTAAAATGTGTACCCGACCCTCTTTCTGGGCACGATGTTTATATGTATATTCTTCCCTCCTTTGTGAGGTTCAAGTGTCACCCCACAACCTTCCTCCTTATTTGTTCAGCCTTTAAGTGCCCTAAGTATGTGCAATAATTTTCCCTAACATTGATTTTCTGCTCCCCTCTTCCTCTACAAGGGTATTTATTCATCTTCCTCTCTCTTTGCATTCTTTTTTTAAGATCATCAAGACACAATAGCTATTCCTGGGCTTTCTGTCTAAATGATATCTCTCTGTGACACCTGATGATGATAAGGGTTCAAAGGTGACACATGTATCATCTTCCATCATCATATTGATTTAAATTTATATTTAAATATAAAAATATATTCTTGTTTAGGCCCTTATGACTTTTTACTCCTTGCTGACCATTTTGTGTTTCTCTTACATCTTGTGTTTGAACTTCAAAGCTTTTTATCAGGAGTGCTAGGAAATCCTCCATTTCATTAAAGGTCTATTTAGGATTATACTAAATTTTTCAGAATAAATTATTGTTGGTGTACACTTATATCTTTTGCCTTCTTGAGTATTATGTTCTTTTTGTGTGTGCTTTATTTTATTTTATTTTTATAACAGATTTCCACATGAATCTTCCAAATTGGCTCCCTCCCTTCTTCTCTCCACACTCCCTGAGCTAGCAGGCAATTCACTCTGGTTTATCTATATATTATCACACAAAACATGTCTCCATATTATTCATTTTTGTAAGTGAATAATCTTATAAAACCAAACCCCTAAAACATAAACTCAAACAAATAAGTGATAAATCATATGCTTTCATCTGCATTTCTACTCCAACAGTTCTTTCTCTGGAGGCGGATAACATTCTTTTTCATAAATCCCCCAGAATTGTCCTCCATCATTTCATTGCTGTTAGTAGCAAAGTCTATTACATTTGATCATTCCACAATATTGCTATTACTGTGTACAATGTTCTCCTGGTTCTGCTTATTTCACTCCACATCGGTTCACATAGGTCTTTCCAGCTCTTTCTGAAATCATCCTGTCCATCATTCCTTACAGCACAATAGTATTCCACCACCAACCTATACCACAATTTGTTCAGCCATTCCCCAGTTGAGGGACATCCCTTTAGTTTCCAATTCTTTGCCACTATATAAAATGCAGCTATAAATATTTTTGTACAAGGTCCTTTTCCATTTTTCAAAAAATCTCTTTGGGATACAGACCTAGTAGTGGAATATTTTATAGCTCTTAGGGCACAATTCCAAATTGCCCTCCAGAATGGTTGGATCAATTTACAATTCCATCAGCAATGCATTTGTGTCCCAATTTTTTCACATACCTCCCAACATTTATCACTTTACTTTCATATTGGCCAATCTGAGAGGTGTGAGGTGGTACCTCAGAGTTGTTTTAATTTGCATTTCTCTAATCAAGAGGAATTTAGGACATTTTTCATACGACTATTGATTGCTTTTATTTTTTAATCTGAAAACTGCGTATTCATATCCTTTGACCATTTATCAATTGGAGTATGACTTGGATTCTTATAAATTTGATTTAGTTCTTTATGTACTTGAGAAATGAGACCTTTATCAGAGAAATTTGTCATAAAAATTTCCCCCCACTGTGTTGCTTCCCTTTTAATCTTGGTTGCATTGGTTTTGTTTGTACAAAAACTTTTAATTTTAAAATCAAAGTTATTCATCTTGTAATGTTTGCCATGTCTTGTTTGGTCATAAATTCTTCCTTCTCCCATAGATCTGACAGGTAAACTATCCTACGTTCCCCTAATTTACTTATTTGAGTATTATGTTCTAAACTCTCCACTCCTTAATAGTGGTAAACTATGTGAAAGCTACTATAACATGTGTGAGTCTTACTGTAGCTCCACAGTACTTGAATTATTCCTTCTGACTACTTGCCATGTTTTTTACATGAAAGCTCTAGATTTTGGATATAATGTTCCTGAGAGTTTTTATTTTGGAGTTTCTTTCATGAGATGGCCAGTGTATTCTTTGTTTTTCCACTTGTTCTAGTTCTAAAAGATCTGGGCAGTTTTCTTTTAACATTTCTTGAAATGTTGATATTTAGGCAGTTTTTTTTTTGGTCATGGTTTTCAGGTGGTCCAGGAATAATTTTTTAAAAAATAATCTTTACTTCTCATATTAGAATAAATGCTATGTATTGGTTTCAAGGCAGAAGAGTGGTCAGGGCTAGGCAATGGGGGGTAAGTAACTTACCCAGGGTCCCATAACTGGGAAGTATCTGGGGTCAGATTTGAATCCTATCTCTAGGTCTGGCTCTAAATCCACTGAGCCACTTAGGTGCCCCCAGTCCAATGATTCTTAATTTTTTTTCCCCTCAAGTTGTTTTCCAGGAACTCAGTTATTCTTTCTATGAGATACTTCATATTTTATTCTGTTTTTTTTTTTCAGTTTCTGGACTTTATTTTAATATTTTTTATTATCTCACATTTGATCTTTAAGTTTATTGCTTGGACAAGATTTTGTCTCTCGTGCAAGGGTATTAATTTCCTTTCTAATGATTTTTTCCATTTCTTTTCTAATTCTTTTTTCTCTAGCATTCTCATTTCATTGACATAACCTTTTTTTTTTTAAACAAAAACATTTATAAATCTCCTGCTTTATCTCTTCTAGTTATTCTAGTTTAATTTGTGCCCGGGCTACATTTTTCTTGGAGGTTTTGAGCCATGTTTTCCCTCTGCTTCTTTGTCTTTAGCATCTTTGTCAACATGGTAACTTTTTATAGTGGGGTTCTTTTTTGTTTGCTTATTCTTCCTACTTGCCTTCTGACTTTGAATTTTATTAGGGCCAGCAGGTATAAGCAAAAGTAAAGAAATAGATGACACAGATAACAACACTATTGGCACAAGGGGAAAACTTTATTGTCAGATGGGTAGTGGGGGCCAGTGGTCTGAGTACAAGACAGGGTTCAGAACTCTAGACCTCGCTAGACTGGTTAGACTAGATCTTTGCTTTACATAATTCTGTGAAAATGTGCTCTGGCTTTGGGTAACAAACTCAGTTTCCTTGTTTGTGAAATGAGACTCATGATACCTATCCTACATGATAAATTGTGATTCATGTTTGCAAAGTGCTCAACATTATGTTATAGAGGTGAGCTCTCCATGTAAACATGCCAATTGACTTTTAGTAGCATATATTTTCAGTAATAACCTAAACAAGATAAGTGTGCCTTAATTTGGAATTTGTCTTTAAGTCAGCCAAGATTTTATAGAACTATTACATGATTTTTGTGAAGATTATTCCCAGGCAACATGCTTTTTTATATATATATATACATATATATG
>NW_025358740.1:0-3709 GCF_016433145.1 Gracilinanus agilis | reverse complement strand
ATCTTATATTATCTGCACGAAAACCCTCTGAAGTAGGTATTGTTATTAACCTCTTTTTTACAGATCATGAAACTGGGCCAAATAGAGATTCATTGACTTGCCCAAGGGACACACAATTAAGAAATATTAGAGTCCATATTTGAACTCAGATCTTCCTGGATGTAGCTCCAGGTCACAGATAATTCAAATACTATCAGAACCAAGTCAAGTCACAATATTTAGACAAGTATTTAGTAAACACTTATTTTGTGCCAGGAATTGTACCAAGAGCTGGGCAATACAAAAGAAGGCTTAAAGAGTCTCAAGGAGTAAAAAGTCTAATGAGGGAAACAACATGCCAGCAACTATCACTATTTTACAAATGAGGAAATTAATTCTTATAGAATTGAAACGATATACCAAGGTTACACAGCTAGTAAGTATCAGAGCAAAATTGTTCAAAACTCTTTATCTTCTATCTTAGAATCAATGCTAAGTATTGATTATAAGGCAGAAGAGAAGTAAGGGCTGGGCAATTGGGGTTGTGAAGCCTATGGTTACTTAGGTAAGAAGTATCTAAGGCCAGATTTGAATCCAAGACTTCTCATCTCCAGAGCTGGCTCTCAATCCCCTGAGCTAGCTAGCTAGCTACCTCCAGAGCTAAAAATTGAACCCAGGTCTTTTTTTAAATTCAAGAGCAATATTCTTATGATACACTCACCAGTAAATGCTTGACCTGGAAGGATATGAAGAGATCATATGTAAAAGTGGTTTGATTTGAAGTCAAAGGACCTAAGTTCCAATACAGGTAGTCTCTTCCTATCTGTGTAACTTTGTGCAAGTCTTTTAATCAATTTGGCTTCAATTTCTTATCTATAAAATGAGAGGACTGGATTAGATGACTCTAAAGGCCTTTTCTAGTCTAAAACCTATAATCTTATAGTCAAATCCCTTTTATAGCTGAGGCAATGAGCCTCTGAAAGAAGAGATCTACCCAATTTCAGCCAACTAGTTGTGGGAACAAGAATTAAATTTATGTCACCTGGCTCTTAGTCTTGTGTTCGTTTCATACGAGACCTTGTGTTTAAAAACCATCTATAGAACATTAAGGATAGTTCATCATAAAAATATTTTATTTTCATTAGACAATTTGGCAAAAGATATCCAAGGGGGAAAACACAAATAGACCACAGAGTTCCAATCAGTTCACCATTAGAATATGTATTCTTGACTATTTAGGAGAGAGTTTTCAGGAAAGTAACCAAAACAATAATATTTGGATTTTTTATATGCATTTGAGGTGAAGGAAAAATTACTGTATATTTGTACATTTCTTTTAGTGAATGATTTCTAATCATGGAACTAAATTAATCAAACAGAACTCTGTTCTAGTAAACAGTAACCTTTCATCTCATCCTGTATATGTGTTCATTCTTCATTAATTCAATAAGCATTCATTAAGCAATAGGAAGCATGATAGGCATTAATTACACAAAGACAAAACAATATAGTCTTCATCCTCTAGAGTTTTTATTCTCTTGGTAGTTATGATTAGAGTGGCAGGAGGAGGCAGCATGTACACAGAAAAGTAAATATAACATTTTTGGAATTTTGGATAGCAAAGAGACTAGTAACTGTGGGGAAGGGCAGTCAAGATAGGTCTTGTTTAGGAAGTGACAGTTACTGAACTAGGGATTCTTCAAGGTAGACACAATGCATTCTAGGTGTTGGGTACAGATGGTGAAGGCCATGGAATATCATAGAAAGGGAACAAGGTGGAGGCCAGTTTGTCTGGGACGATGAGTAAAGGAGAGCAAGAGAGAGTAATTCTGGAAGTACTGGCTAAAGCTAAGTCATGAAGAGCTTTAAAAGTTTTAGCAAATATTTATTAGTTATCCTACAGGCAAGAAAAAGGAAGCTACTGGAGCTTTGTGAGCAAAGAACTTTCTTGTATCAAGTTTTCTGATTCCAAATCCAGTGAATGAACAAACAAATGGATGGATGCATATAAAGGAATGAATGTTTATCTTGTATTTAACTCATCTGTCCCTCACAACTGTAAGATTTAAATTAATATCCAATAACTCCAAATACTATATTTTTAAAGATTTATTAATAATCACTTGAAGTAGAAGAAATAAAGGAACAAAAGTAAAATCCTGAGTAAAGAAAAGTTTTCCCAGCCGCGTCTGTGGGAGAAGAACAAGAGGTGGGATCACACACAAACTTTATTTCTAAAACATAAGAACTAAAGTAGGATGCTGAGATTTGGAGTTCTGGGGAGCAGATCCTAATTACACACAACCCTGGTCTTTTCACATTTGTCTAGTTCTCTCTCTCTTTTTTTTATCATGCCGCATTATCTTTTTCTTCCCCTTTTTCAATCCCTGATTAGCATCTAATGGGTTCTACATATAAGCACATTCAGTAAGGCTATCTTAACCTGGGTTCTGGTGAGAGAGAGGAAATAGTCACAAAATACTCATGAAGAAAAATGAAATGTTGCATAGAATTATTTAATAGTCAAGCACAGAATACTATGGCAATGACAGAGTGCTTTAAAGTTTATAAGGACTTTCTCCATGACAACCCTGGAATTTAGATTATGAAAATATTTTTATCCTCACTTGATACGTGAGAAAACTGAGTGAGGTGAAAGAAAATGAAATTATTTGCTCAAAATCACACAATTGGCAAGCAACAGAAGTTAAGTGAAGCAAGATCCTCTGGATTGAAATAAAAAGCTCTTTCTTGCCATCATCTTGCCTCTGTTATTATACATAATGTCAAAGCATGTTTTATTTGTAATGAATTAGGTACTATCATCTCTTTTGATTAGTATTAAATTTTATATCATTCCTTATAATATATTATATAGAAGCTATTAATTGATCAAATCAATTTGTTACATCTAAAAGATAATGTTAAAGAAATGGTTCTGGGTGTAGGGAAGTATAACCAATGGTTATCCTGTGACCCATAGTTTGGCAACACTTTGGAGGGTTCACTTCAGATCAAAGAGCTGATCCTGAGCTCATTAGGCTCAGAAATATCATCCCTTCCATTCACTTAGACTTATCCCAGGCTCAATAATATAAATTCATGTGCCTAAACTCAGAAGAGACTGAATTGTAAAATAGAACACCAATTTATTAGTTTAAACTTAGAAGTTTCCTAAACCTTGCATGGGACTACTCTATCCTAGACAGTAGGTTCACTCAAGAAACCAAATTATAAAAAAAAAGAATATTGATTGATGAGTAGAGTCCCAAAGCAAAATATATTATTAAGGGATATTTTAATCAAGCTATTGAAACCCAATGGATTTCTTATCTCTAATTTAGGGATATCATCTCTTAGAAAAATCTCCTGCTACAGCTGCCTAATCTCTATGTTGTTTCTTATTAACTTCAATTATAGAAGGTAATACCGTCTAACCTTATCTCTAAATTCTAGTATCTCCTTTTGGGAAGTTTGTATGTGTGTATATGTTTGTTTTTCTACCATGCCTAGCCTAGGGAAAAGTAAATTTATATTTCAAAACTATTAGTTTTTTAGATTGTGAATTTTGGGTCTGTTTTCCACCACCACCAACAATAGAAAGCTGTATGTCACTCTGGTAGAATGTAAACAACTTGAGAGCAAGTACTGTTTATATTTATTTTGTTATTACCAGGACCTAGTATAGTGAGATAGATAGATAGATAGATAGATAGATAGATAGATAGAT
>NW_025358739.1:0-1274 GCF_016433145.1 Gracilinanus agilis | reverse complement strand
TATGTGTCTGATATGCACTTAAACAATTTATTAGGTTTACTGAATTACATTTGCAAGAAAAATTTCAATGAGAGTATTAATTCCATCCCTCCACTAAAATTATAAGATCATGTATCATGGTGACCTATATGTGATCCTGGGTTCTTCTAAATTATGGCAAGTAAGAATAACATCTGACATGTTCTACCAAGTTGGAAAGACTTTGAGTATAAATCCATTGGAAGACAACATGTTTGTAATTCCAGAACAAGACTAATGAAGTAGAAGACTTGTCACCTCAAAGCCAGCCAGGTGGGGGCTTGAGAGTAGAAAGGGCACTACAACTAATGCATGTTAGCTTTTAAGGAGTAGAAAGACTGTAATCTGTGTCAGAAATGGTTTCTGTGATCTTAGCAAATCAAAGTTTATAAAGTACATATTATTTTATAATATTTTACTTTCACACGATATACTTATATTCTTAAATTTCTTATATTTAAATATTTCAAGAAAATAAAAGTATTAAAGTATCATCCCAGGATACTTATTGCCATATTTATTGCCCCTAGTTACATGATTTTCATTTTTCAGGAAACAGTGTCTCAGAAAGCTTGGCTATAGTAGACAGATTTCTCTTAAAAGTTGCTATCTCACGGAGTGCCCAATTGGTCTTTATTCATGTTACTGGATTTATACAGGGGAGTAAAAAACAGCAGTTCAGAATAATATATAGATTTAAATAAACAACTAACATATAAATTCAGGAAGCACACATTGATATTTCCTGATTCAGTGTGGCTATTTGGGATATTCTTTCATTCAACTTGTTACCTAGCATTGATCTAAGGAAATGTTCCTTCTCTTGCTAGATCATAGAAGAAACACAGTGTAAGAGAAACATATGTCCAAAAATATACACATTTAATTTAGACATAAGAAATATAAATAATATAGAAATCAGGGATAATGAACATTGGGGTCATGATTGGATTGGGAACCCTGTTGGGTCTCAGAAAGAAGAGGTTATAATCTTCACAACCCAGTAAATTTTGGTCATCTTTTGTAGGACATTTACTTAGGTCTAACAGGACCACACTTTGAAGATAAGGAAAGAGAATTTGGGTACTGGGATATGTATTCTATTTGTGTTATTTAGGAGAAGGAAGATTACAAAGGAATATGAGGTTAAAGAAACTTTGTCCTTTTACTGCTGTGATAGCCATCATAGGAAGGGGGGAAGAAACAAAAAACTTCCCAAGTACTCACACACATAATTCAGCAGTTTCACATACTCG
>NW_025358738.1:0-7890 GCF_016433145.1 Gracilinanus agilis | reverse complement strand
ACATACACACACACACACATATATATATATATATATATATATATATATATATATATATAAAATTTCATCTTAGAATTTATACCAAGTATTGGTTTCAAGACTGAGGAACGGTAAGGGCTAGATGAATGAAATTAAATAACTTGACCAGGGTCACAAAGATGTGTCTGAGGCTAGATTTAAACACAGGACCTCCCATATTTAGGCCCGGCTCTCTACTGAACTACCTTGCTGCCCCTCATGATACATTTTTAGAGAAATCCCACCAATTGATGATAGTAATGTACATATCTTGAAATAGTACTACATTTAGAAAATGAACTGTATCCAAAAAGTAATGGGAAGAGAGAGTTGAATTAGTAAAATTTACACAGTGCTTTCAGCTATCCTAATTTGCTCAATATCCCAATAATGTCTTTTTAATATTAATATTTAATAATGGCAACTCATTAATCTCTTATTCCCATGACTCATCATGTCTTAGAGGTTTCCCTAGATTTTCAAAAGCTATACTAGTGGCTTGTAAGTTCTATGACAATATAGTTTGATGGAGAAGCTTTAAGTATGGTTTTGGAAACAGATCACAGCAACTTTCCTAGGATGTACCTAGCTAACTGTGAAACGTATTGTCAGTATCCAGGCCAATTTTAATGCTGACTTTTTTTTGAGAGGGAGGTAGGTTATGGCAACTCATGAAACAATTAAAATATTTCATTGGCACTCAGCATCCCCTTCTACTTATATGGTGATAATGTTATTGTAGTAGGAAATAAGGAATCACAAAATGCTAAGAAAAATACATTTTAAATTTATAATAAACTTCACTTTGTACATTAGTAGTCTGCATAAGAGACATTTGTCCAATGATCAGTAAGTATTACTGGAGAATATGCATTATATTTGTCTAGCTAAAATGAAACCAAAGGGAAGGTTAAAATTGTGATTAAATAGAAGTATGAATCATTCCTTTTTAGAAATCAAAGAAAGGAATTGGTCAAGTGAGATTTTATAGTATATTCAGAAACAACAAGAAACATTATTTCATGAGCTCTTTAGTTATCATGTGTAATAATATTTTAATTTTTTTCAAAACAAGAATTCCACAAAAATAATTGCATTTTGTTGTTGTTTAGTAGTTTCAGTCATGTCCAAATATTTGCGACCCCTTTTGGGGGTTTTCTTGGCAAAATACAGGTTTGGTTTGACATTTTCTTCTCCAGTTCATTTTACAGACAAAGAATGTGAGGTAAATAGGATTAAGCGGCTTATTCATGGTCACACTGATGGTAAATATCTGTGGTTAGATGTCAACTCATAAATATGAGTCTTCCTTACTTTTGTCGCAGCACTATATCTACTGTGCCTCTTAGCTCCCTGAATTGCACACAAGGCATCAATATTAAGACTTTAAATTAAAACAAAATACATTATAATATTTAATAATCTCATTATGAAGAAGGAAACAAATATTTATGAAACATCTACAATGTGCAAAACACTGTGCTAAGAGTTTTAAAAAGATTAGGTCATTTTGATCCTCTCAACAACATTAGGATATATATGCTCTTTTGTCCCCATTTTGCAGTTAAGAAAATGTAACTGAAATTAATTACCCATGGTCACATAGCCAGTAAGTGTCTCAATCTGAATTTGAATTCAGATTTTCCTGAATACAGTCCCAGAGTTTTATCCACTTAAGCTGAAGGACAGGAAAAGATCAAATGTTAAGAGACTTTATTAAAAATATAGGTAAAAAAATCAATGAAAGAAACCAATACTTGGAGTTTATATATGCATTTAAAATAGATTTATCTCAACATTTTTATGAAGAAAGTATTGGTATGTGTTAGAAATACAAAATACCTAATAGCACCAGGAAAATGAAATGTTAGCTTTTTAGCATTCATCACAGGACTGATTTGGGAGTTATCTGAGAGACAAATATTTATGTATATTCAGACCACTGATTTATTGGAATTAAAAACAGAATTACCAAGAAGACAAAAGAAAGGAGAAAAAGAAGAAAAAAAACAATGATGAGGAAAAGTGGAGTCATATAAATCTTAAAAGGGAATGTTGCAAAACTGGTATATTAGTGCATTGCTAGTAGAATTGTGAACTGATCCAACAATTCTGGAGGGCAATTTGGAACTATGCCCAAAGGGCTATAAAAGAATGTATATCTGGGGCAGCTGGGTAGCTCAGTGGATTGAGAGCCAGGCCTAGAGATGGGAGGTGCTAGGTTCAAATCCGGCCTCAGACACTTCCCAGCTGTGTGACCCTGGGCAAGTCACTTGACCCCCATTGCCTACCCTTACCACTCTTCCACCTATAAGTCAATACACAGAAGTTAAGGGTTTAAAATAAAAAAAAAAGAATGCATATCTTTTGATCCAGTAATACACTACTGGATTTGTATGCCAAAGAGATAAAAATAAAATGGGAAAGGACCAGTCTGTACAAAAGTATTTATAGCTGTGCTTTTTCTGGTGGCAAAGAATTGGAACTGAAGCAATGTCCCTTAATTGGGAAGTGGCTGAACAAAAATGTGGTGTATGATGGTGATGGAATACTATTGTGCTATAAGGAATAATGAACAGCAGAATATCAGAAATAAATGGAAAGACCTACATGATATAATGCAAAATGAAAGAAGAACCAAGAGAAAATTATAAACACTAACTGAAATATTGTGGAATGATCCAATGAGATAGACATTACTAGTAACAGAAATACTATGATCCAGGACAAATCCGAGGGACTTATGCAAAAGAATGCTATCCACTTCATTAGAAAGAAGTGGAGTATAAATGCAGATGATAACTCATGGTCTATTACTCACTTGTTTGGGTATATAATTTGGTTTTGGGTTTTATAAAATGATTTACTTATAAAAATGAATAATATCAAAATATGTTTTGCCTGATAATACCTGTATAACCCAGATTGAACTGCTCACCAACTCCAGGAAAGGGGGAGGGAAGAAAGGAGGGAGACAACATGAATATATAACTTTGAGAATTTTATGTGGAAATTGTTATTAAAATAAAATAAATATTTTTAAAGTCTTGATGTCATAATACAAGAAATTATTAAAGAAAACAGACAGATATTCTTGAACAAGATAGTAAAATAGAAATTGGAAGAATCCATAGATCATCTCCAGAAAGAAATCTTCAAATGACAATTCCCAGGAATATAAAAGCTAAATTCAAAAGCCCCCAAAGCAAGAAAAATACTGCCAACAGCCAGAAATGCCATGGAGCTATCATCAGGATCACACAGGACTTAGAAACTTCCACATTAAAGGTATGGGGATATTGGAATATGATGTTCAGGAAGGCAAAAGATGTGGGTTTACAACCTAGAAACACTTATCCAGCAAGACTGAGTATATTCTTTCAGAGGAAAAAGTAGTCATTCAATAAAATAGAAAATTTCCAAGTATTCCTGAGCAAAAGACAAGACCTAAGCATAAAATATGAGATTCAAACACAAGACTCAAGAGAAGTATAAAAAGGTAAATAAAAAAGAGAAATGTCTTATTTTTTTTAATTTTTATTTGATTAATTAATTTTCAAAATTTTGCCATGGCTACAGGATTCATGTTCTATACCTCCCTTCTTCCCCACCCCCTCCCATATCCAATGCACAATTCCACTGGTTTTTACACGTGTCATTGATCAAGACCTATTTCCATATTATTGATATTTGCACTAGGGTGCTTGTTTAGAGTCAATATCCCCAATCATATCTCCATCAACCCATTTGATCATGCAATATTTTTCTTCTGTGTTTCTACTCCCACAGTTATTCCTCTGAATATGAATAGCATTCTTTCTCATAAGTCCCTCAGAGTTGTTCTGGATCATTGCATTGTTGCTAGTGGAGTACATTACAATCAATTTTACCACAGTGTATCCTTCTCTGTGTATAATGTTCTCCTGGTTCTGCTCCTTTCACTCTGCATCAGTTCCTGGAGGTCATTCCAGTTCACATGGAATTCTTCCAGTTCATTATTCCTTTGAGCACAATAGTATTCCATCACCAGCAGATACCACAATTTGTTCAGCCGTTCCACAGTTGAAGGGCATACCCTATATTTCCAGTAAAAAAGAGAAAATTTAAGGGACTCATTAAGGTCAAACCATATATATTCCTACATGAAAAGAGGATATTTATAATTTTTAAAAATTCTCATTAGTAATAGAGAAGTTAGAAGGAGGATACTTAGACATACAGTAGGGAAGTAAGCCAATTAGGATGATGTGCCAAAAAAAAAAAACGAGTTGTGTAAAAAAGATTGCACTGAGAGAAAAAGGAGTAGAGAGATGGAATAGAGTAAATTATCTCATCTAAAGAGGCATGAAAAAAAAAAACTATCACCATGGAGGAGAGAATGAGGATGGTGATGGGCAATGCTTAAACTTTACTCTCATTATAACTGGCTCAGAGAGGGAATAACAACCATATTCATGAGGTATGGAATCCTGTCTTACCCTCTAATGAAGTAGGAGGGGAATAAGACAAGAGGAGAGTGGCAATAGGAGTGAGGGAGAAATGGGGGTGATAAAAAGCAAAACACTGGTGAGGAGGGACAGAGTGAAAGGAAAAAGAGCAGGATCATAAAGGGAAAATAAGCTGGAGGGGAATACACTTTTAGTAATCATAACTATGAATGTGAATGGGAAAAAGTTGCCCAAAAAACAGAAGCAGATAACAGAGTGGATTATAACAGCTTCTTTTGTAGTGACAAAGATTTGGGAATTGAGGGAATGTCCCTCAATTGGGGAATGGCCAAACAAATTGTGGTACATGTTGGTAATGGAATACTATTGTGCTATACAAAATGATAATCAAGATAATTTCAGAAAAAAGCTGGAGAGATCTGCAGGAACTGATACAGAGCAAAATAAGCAAATCTGAGAGAATATTGTACATAATAACAGCAACATTGGACAATGATTATCTGTGAAAACTTGGCTACTCTTAGTAATGCAATGAACTGTGATAATACTAAAAGACATATGATGCTATCCACCTCCATAGGAAGAACTATTGGCGTTATCTTTCACATCAGTGTATTTTTGGTTTTATTTTGGAGTTTTGGCTATATATGACCTTGTCCTTACTACAATGACCAATATGGACATATGTTTTACATGACAATAAAATAAATTAAATAAAAATAAAATGTATTTGTGTTTATGTGTATCTGAGCACACATATTTACATGTATTGCATATGTATGTTTACATATACAAACATATGTGTATGTATGATTATGTGTGTGTAAGGATAGATAACTAGATTACTGGAATGATAGATTAATAGATGGGTTGGCTTACCTTTGGAAAATTACCAAGTTCTTTTAATGACACTTAAACTAACAAATGATGTTGAAAGTGAAGTTCAAAGAGATTAATGAACTGGATAATTAGTCACTAACTGAATCCTAATGATTAAAAAAATTACTGAGCTGTGTCACCATCATACATGTTTTATGAATATGGAAATCTGCACTGGTGGATTGTTTTCTAGTGAAATGTTTCCCTATGAATCTCAAAAAAAACATAGAACCTTTATATTTCAGTTCTAATTCTCTCTTCTCATTTGTGCCAAATCATTAAATTATCACAAAACCCAGGATGAGACAGTATCCAGAAGAATGATGTGGTCACTAATGTTAAGTATTTCAAAGAGGTCTATATAAATTTAAGTTTTTAGAGTTCAACAAGAACTATCAATACTTGTCTTGAAGATGCTAGATGGCCACAAGTCTTGGAATACCACAATCTCAAAAATTTTTTTTTTACTATAGGGGATAAGAAGGTGAATAAATCCCCTATATATCATTTAAAGCTCTTTATAACCTATCCCCTTCTTAACTTTCCCAGAATTTTGCATATTACTAGCCTGAAAGCACCCTAGAGTTTAGCCATGATGTGGCTTTTATATCAAACCTCATTTCACTTCTCCATAACTTTTTATTGGCTGTCCCCCATGCCTTAAATGTTCTTCCTCCTCATTATATAGTCTTTGAATCCCTACTTACCATTGAAATTCAGCTCAAAGACCATCTTTCAAATGACAGATTTGCTGATCTTATTTGTTAGTATTTTCTCTTCCCAAAGGACCTTATATTAATTTTGTATACTTTATATTTGTGCTTATTGGCTAACCATTAACAAGCATGTCTTTTTTTATCTATGCCATTTAGCAAGTGCTTTATACATACTAATACTTAATAAATGCCTATTCATTGAATCATTGACCTAGAACTCACAAAATAGGAAAGGGTCTAATTACTAGCATAATGAGAAAACACACTGTGGGAAATTTAAGGAAAAAAATATACCTAGATTATTCAGGAAAGCTTGGAAAGTTTGACATTATAACTTGTGCCAGTGAAAGAGGTGACTAGATGTGACAATGAGTTCTTGATCTATTAAAGGATCAAATAAGTTCTCAAAACCTTTTCATGGGCCAGACAGGTGTTTTAGTCTGTTTTTTTAATGCTTTCACATTGGTGGACTTCCTTGACTCTCTCAATGGGAGTGAGATATCTCATCTCAGTCAAGTAGAAATTCTCCCATAGTATCTTAACTAAGAAGAGGAATATAAGCAAGGTAACAACTCCTCTACATATCAGCTTATTTCCAAAGTCTTTCCAGATAATGCCTCGATACCTGAGGTCTTTAGGGAGGGGGATAGACATTCCAAACAATTAACTCTCTCTCCCCTCCTTGCTGACTTTCATACTCCAAGAAGAGTATTCAGAAAGTTAAATGACTTATCAAGTGTTCATTTGTTCTTTACACTAGTATTTTATATTCATTTTATATTCATTTATTATTGTTTTAGTATCAAACACTATATTTAATCTCTATAAAATGTGTTTTGGTATGTATTTTGGAGTTTATTGAATGAATTATTTGGATTTAAATTGATTCATATGGAAATAATTGCCTTGGTTTCTTTGGTTTGGGGTTTCACTGACTGTTTTTGAATGGATTATAAATGAAAATGGAGGTATCATTGTATCATCCCAATTAAGAATTGCAAGCTACTTTATATCTTTCTCTTGCAAGAATATATAACCAAGCTATGTTAGGAAGTGTCATTCAAATTTTAAAGATTTCCTTAAAAAAGTAAAAGCCTAATTTTTAAACTCTGAAATTTCATATATGGAGATATTACTTTTTATACCATCAGCTAATTTCTCTTAAGTTAGTCTACAATTTTTAAGAATGAACAAAGGTATACAAAAATAACACAGGACAGAAACAACAACAGCATATACATTTATATGGATAGCTAGATGAGCAAAATCAGTCCTGATAGCCATTCAAGTCAAAAGTGTTGCATCCATATTCTTTGACTTATGCTTTAAAAGGAAGAATAATAAGTCAATAGACTTAGGAATCAACAGGAAAGATTTCCAAAATATACAGAATTCATTCTTTTGTCTTTGATCATTATTTTTAAATTATTTTGCTAACTCATCAATAATAAACTGGACAGAATAATGGCTTGAAATTTTCTTGTATTTTTTTTCTTTACCTATGACCCATATCCTTAGGTATAAAATTATAGAAAGTAGTCTCAACTAGGACCTCTATGGGACACCATCTGTCCCACAGACAATAGTCATTTAGAAGCAGTGTTAAACTAACCTGAGGTTTAATAGAAAGAAGCATGTGACCCTGTTAAATAGATCCCAAAATGACTAAAAATAGAAAAATGGTGAAAGATTAAGAATTTGTAGGTCCAGAACACTGGAGAAAATAGGAAGAGTTCCACTCAAATTCCTTAAGGAGTCCTAAATAGAAAAGGAATCCTAGAGTTGTAGAAGCAACAAGATCAAAACTGCACTTTGCCTCTCATCTTATG
>NW_025358737.1:0-1324 GCF_016433145.1 Gracilinanus agilis | reverse complement strand
ATCAGAATTGACTGACTGCCCCCAAGCAGTCCTAAGCAAAACTTTAGTTATAATTGGTCCATGTAAAGTAGGAGGAAGCCACAGGAAGTGACGAAAGGAATGGTCTTTATAAGTGGCAAGAACTTCCTGTGAGGAGGTCCTCGGCCTTGAACTTGATTCTGCAGGAATCCAGGCTGAGGACCTTGGACTGCTTTCTATTTCTATTAGTACTATCACATGGGTGAGTGAAAAAAGGATGATTCCCTTCCTTGGCTTGTTCTAGAAGTACTAGCCTCTGATGAGGCCCCTCCTTTTGGAGGAGGTCTTAAGGCTAAACCCTTGTTTAATTGACCCCAAGGCCCTTTGGCTGGGGCTTCTGGTGCCCTGCTGGACTAAATCCAGGGGCTGAGCACATAGTCTAGCTCTTTAAGCTAGATATCTTATTCTGCCCTCTTTCTCATTTCTCTACTTTCACTCTTTCCCTCTATTTTATAAACAAATTGCTAAAAATCATTTGGAATTGATTAATTCCTGGAGACCACACTGATAAATTTAGTCTAACCCTTTTATTTTTACCCCTTACATTTCTGGCCCTTATACTTATATGCTGCTGAGGAAAATAATCCAAACCTACTTCTTTCCTTGCATTTTTTTCTTTTTCAGGAAAATATTATTGTTGCAATTAATTTTTTTTGGTTGGTCAGGGCCAAAGCATCAGGATGAGGCCAAGTCAGACTGGGGGTAAAGATCTAGTTTCTGTTTGTGTTTCAGGCTTTACCTTGGAAACAGGTTCAGTCTGAGATCTCAAGTCGGTCAGATGGTCACCCAGATGTTTCAGCAACTTCACCTTCTCCCCAAGGTAAAGCCTGCAGCTCCAGTAATCAAGTAATTCTCCATGACTGGATGCTTTTGAGGCATCCAGGCTACAGACCCACTCACTTTAGGCATCTTCTGCACAGCCTGGATGACAGTCTTGAGTTTTACCTTCCCCAGCTCAGTGGAAAAGCATGACACCAAGCATAGAGCAACTTTTTCATTTTTGAAAAATAAACCCACGTAGGAGTAGAAGTCCCTGAAATAGAGGTTTTCCAGGTGGTTGATAACAACCTTGGCTTTGAGAGAGAAATTTTAGCATATCTAAAAGGTTGAAGATCATGGTACCAGAGAGGCAGGGGATGGCAACAAAGGGTGGCAGCTGGTCCCAGGTGGTAGTGGGTAGACTGAGTTGGTGACCTATAGAAAAATGAAGGACAAAGGTGAAGGACACTCAGGAATACTATTGAAAATCTTCTAACTCTGTGTCTAAGATTATGAGTCAATTTCTCAGAATAAGTGAAATCACACA
>NW_025358736.1:0-7836 GCF_016433145.1 Gracilinanus agilis | reverse complement strand
GAGAGAGAGAGAGAGAGAGAGAGAGAGAGAGAGAGAGAGAGAGAGAGGAGAAAGACAGAGAGAGTGAGCTCCATAGTATTCAAAACACAACTCAGATATTTGCTGCCCATTTGACCTTTGGCAAATCATTTAATGGACTGAAAAACCTGCCTAGACGCACTGAACTCCAAACTGTTTTAAAAATTGAGGAATCCCCTCATGGTACTTTGGCTGAGGATCTCTTGAGGACTTTTGAAGCCCAGGTCGATTTATAGCTGGGGAGGGCGCAGATGAGGTAGAATTCAGTTATTCTTGCTCCAGCCCCTCTCACCCACATACATCCCATGAGATGATGGTACTCAGGGTTACTCTGAACAAGCCCAAGACTATCCTGAAATGTACCTTGTTTGGGGCCTGTAAAGATAAAACAGAATTTAAAGGCAGAGCGTTTTCTCCTGGGCAGCCTTATCTGAAGTGATTGTGCTGGGTTTCCAGCTAAGTGTGAATGTGAAGGATAATTACTATCATGTGTTACCTGAGATTACAGGGTTGCTTTCCAGCTAATGACACCGGCAGAACCAAGCAGTTGTTAATATTTAATCAGACTCTTGGCTTAACAATTGGATAAATGAGGTGTGTAATTACACAATTATAAAAGACATTTCAGATAGAAACTGTACTGTTATTAATGTTGAAGGTGAAAGCTAGTGGAAAGAGGGTTCCTGGTCATTTCAGCCCAGCTACCCAGGAAAAAGCTTTTAGAGCAGCCTGGGTGGTGCTCCTTATTAAAGAGTAAACAGAGGCCTCCGACCACTGAACAAATATGGAGCCCCTCCTCTCCTTCCCAAGAGTTCCAGACTTCACGAGAGATGTTTAGGGACCGGATAAGTAGGATGTCTTCCGAGAAACAGCCTCCACAGGCTTCCTGTTTGTGCTTTTAGCACGGATCCTTTCTCCTGCACTCTCATGCTTCCTTTTTCCCCAGGCCTTTTTCTGTTCACATTCAGGAGAATCCAAGAAGCTCCCACTTCACGGTGGCACCAATGGACGCCATGTACTGTGGGAAGGGTCATTCCTTCTGGTGCCAATCTGCAGTGCCACACAGCTGACTTTTCATGGGGGCGACACAGGCCTCCCAAAGTTAAGCATTTTTTGTTTGCAAAGTCAACATCCAGGGGGGTTATTCATTCATCCCTCCATCTGTCATACAATGGTTCTGTCTAGGAGATGCCTTTGGCACTTATGGCACTCATTTTATGACTCGCTCTTCTATCTTCTAGCTACTTAAGCACTTTGGTGTGTAATGCAATTTTCAAATTGGAGAGACCTTGGCAACAACATTAGCTGAATGCTTCTTGACTGTTAATACCTAGATAATACAGACAAAAGTGTATTAGAAGGACAAGGCACGTTTTTAGCACCCAAACTGGAGACGTTATTGACCAGCATGATCACAGTTCAACTGCAGAAATCAGAATTACATTCTTGGAGTTTATCACAGAAAAACACATATTCTTCAAGAGCTCGTTTAGAAGTGACAAAAGCAACCCTGTGCTTTTAAAATGGTTGATACCATGAATCACCTCAATGCCCCAATGGTTCCCTTGTCAGTAACAACCCAGGCATATTCCTTTCTCTTAACAGTCGTTCTACAGCCTCTTGTTCCTTCCCAGAAAGTCAAGGAAGAGAACTATCCTGATTCATTAAAGTATCAAGCTCACCTTTTAGCCCTTGGGTGCCATGTTCTTGTTGACCAGAGAAAGTTGTTTGAGCCATTGGGAGAATGAATTTTTTCTTTTTCTCTTTTCCTTCCTTTCTTCCTTTTGTAATTCTAGTGCCTTTCAGATGGTAAATAATAAGGAGCTATGAGTAGTATTTGGGGTACATTTTTGCATTGTTCTATATGGTTTAGGCCCTTGTCTCTTCTGAAAGGATGTTTAATGGCCTCCTATTCATTCTTCCTGACTAGAACTCAAGAGGTCATCTGCCCTGGAAAAAAAGAATCTGGATTATTGTATTAGTTTGTGCTGCTAAATTTTATGTAGGACATTGGCAAGTTGGAAGGCATCAAGGGGATAATGATCAGAGTTGAGACCATGCCAAGTTGAGACCAAATGAAGGAGGTAGAAATGTTTAACCTGAAGAAGAGAAGGCCAGTTTGGGGGCTGGAGGTGGTGGAGTGGGTACCCTATAATTGCTACCTTCAAATATTAAAAGGACTGTCCTATTGAAGAGGAATTGGACTTGTTCTTCATGGCGCACAGGGCAAAAATAAGAGCAATGAATGGCGACTGCAGAGAGGTAGTTTAGATTCATTATAATGGAAAACTTGCTAATAACTAGAACTATCAAGAAAAAAAGCACTGAACTTGCCCTCATTAGATCTCTTTAAGAAGAAGCCAGATGACCACCTGTTGAAGATGTTTCTAAACACCTCCATCATCTTTTGGCCAACCTCCTTGTTGCCTGGACCAGAAATCAGGCCCTAGAAGACTTCATGCTTTCATCTCCAGAACTCTTGCCCTCCAGAACTCTCCAGAGCCCTGATTAGTGGACTGTTATAATAGTTTGTCATTCTTGCCATGCTTCACTCCATTCCATCGCCATCTTCTTGCCACCTACTTTGTCAGTATGTATGCAATGTCCTGTAGCTCTCCCACTTCCCACTATCTATTAAATTATAGCACAATGATCCAGATGTAGATCTGGTCATATATGGCTAGGTGGAATAGTGGACAGAGTGCTGGGCCTGGAGTCAAGAAGACTGGAGTACAAATCCAGCCTCAGATACTTACTTGGTAGACAAGTCACTTAACCCTGTTTGTGAGACGGAAAATGAAATGGCAAACCACTCCAATATCTTTGCCAAGAAAACTCCAAATGGGGTCACAGGCACTACTGAAATGACTGTACAACAAAGATCTGGTCAAATAACCAGGCAGGCCCATATTGTTATTGATAAGTCATGTTATTGATATTATTGATATTGATTATTGATAAGTCACTATTGTAGTGCCGTATCTATCCTGGCCTTTGATGATTCAGTGATGTAGATGAATATATTGATGGTGTGCTCATCAGATTCATTTGGTAGCAGTAGCAATGAGCATCATTAAGAAAGAATTTAGACTTGATATAGGAGGGGAAACTTCCTTTCTCTTCGATGTGTGTGTGTGATTGAATGTTTAAAATAATGGCAGGTGATATCCTACTGTTTCTATTCCATCCATGTTAGGATCTGATCTTAAAAATTTGATCTATCCCAAAATAGAAAAGGCTGACTTGGTAAGCAGTGAGTTCCCCACCTCTGGAGATCTTCAAGGCTGGGTAAGCTCTTGTCGGGAAGGTTATAGAGGTGATTTCTGCTTCATTATGGTTTTAATTAGATGACTTTGGACACCCCTTCCAAGCCTGAAATTCTGTGATAGTAAGCTTCTTGAGGGGGAAGAGCTTATGTCTTAGCTCTCTTTATAGCCCAGTCCCTTACATAGTAACTGCTTAAGAAATAGTGTTGAGCTTAATATAATTGAATGAGAGATTGGAAGTTTTAATAAGTTCTGCATTGATGGTATGACTAGACTCCTAAAGGGTTTTCAATTCCACCAACCTAGCCAAGGCTACAACACTTTTAAAAATAAAGACACCTAACCATTAAACTGAAATTGCATTTGCTTTCGGGTAGCTGGGATAGATGGTCACATGGCAGGAAAAATATGAGATCCTCCCAATTATACTTTCCTCCATGGCCATAGTACAGTAAGATTGGGTGATTGGTGCACACTAGTGTACATATTCTCAAGGAAGTTGACTCAGAAAACTTAATGTCTTGCCCAAATAGCAAGGAGCAGAACTGGGATTTGAACTTCAGTCATCAAGTTGCCAAATCTTTACACTATGCCAAACAATCTCTCTACACAAATCCACGGTTTAAGGCAAAAGGCAATGGCACTTCAGAGTGGGGAGTTTTAGGCAGAGACTACAACAAACAGTGATTTACTTTTGTGTATAACCCATAAATTCAACAATTTTGTGGAACTTCTATCATCCCCCATTGGCTTCACCAGAAAAAAGGAAGTACTTTATTGAGTGAGTAGCTTATTAGGCATTTAGGACCTGGATGTCTCTTAACACATTTACACTTAGTTCTGTCTGCTGGAAAGCAGCAGGTATTTAAAATATAATAATCATGATTAACTATTTGGAAACAATAAGCAGGTGTCTTTCAAAGCTACTGCGACCAAATATTTCTGATTCCTGGTCTGATCGTAGCGTCCTTTTATAAGCAAAACTGCTCCGAGTTTCCTTCAAGTTTGCTCTTGGCTTCAATTAGAGTAGCCCAAATGAGAAATACAACATAGAATCACATCCAATAGCTTTTAAATGAACGATTAAGCCGCCCATGGCCCTCTTCCACCACTGCACCCACACATACTGTCTCTGGTCTTTTTCATTAGGTTGGTGTTGAAAAGTAGTTCTGTGCGAGGTAAATCACATTGGTGTGACCCAAAAGCCCTGGGGAAGTGAGGTCATCCCTTCCCTACTAACAATCTCAGTATTCTGGGTTTGTTTTCCCATCTGGTATTTGGGTACTTTTCATAAACGTTAATGGGAATAGCTCCCTTTGGCCAGTACCCATAGAGACAAAACTGGCTGGAGGTGATAGTCACACTTGCTAATGACTGATTTCCTTTGGGAACATCAATAGCTGACCTTGCCCAGAAGTTGATGGTGATTGTCATCTGCATGTACACATCTCTGAGACTGAAAAGATTTTGCATCTTTTGCATGTGGCCATTCCATTATCTGCCAGAGCCTGTTATAGTTTCTAACTCAGTCTCTTAGAATCAAGTCTCCTTAAACTTTGACAAAATAAAAAATGTTATTATGGTCTTACTTAACTTTGCAAAAAACCCCAACTCAATATGCATATTATATTTGAACAAAAATAATGTCCTTTAGATTTTATTTCAAGCCCTGATTGAACATATACATACATAAATCCACTTAGCATTTTTATTGTTCTAGTTGATGTGACTTGTTTTTCTTTTTTCTTCAGTTTTAAACTTTAATTCAATTTAAAATATATCTACTTTTAAAAGTTTAAATATTCTTTATTTTCTGAGTTATTTTAATTCTTTAAATGTTTTTTTTCATACTAGTGGTTATCAGTCTTAAAAGCAATATAACATTTTGTTATACTGATAGTCTGAAATCTACTTAGCCATCTCCCAAATTTTCAGAATTTTAGGTTGTTCCCCAATTTACATTGTTAAAAAAGCAAAGCTGTAGACATCCCTTCCCATCTTTACCAGCAGAGTATCCTCACTATAATTCCCACTCTCTAATCTTCAATAATTCCCTGTCTGTTTGTTGCTTTTCTAAAGCATAATTCCACAAACACACCTATGTCTCCTGTCTCTTTAAATGAATTCTCGCTGGATCCAACCATTCTCAGCATTGACCTAAATATCCCCTCCATTTCTGGCCAAACTCTTTGAGAAAGCCATCGTCCCTAGGTGACTCAACTTCCTTTTCTCTCATTTATTCCCTTCTGAACCCTTGGGCAGCATAAACTGTCCTCCATAGTTACCCAAGATCTTTTAATTGCCCAAAGGAATGGCTTCTTCTCAGACCTCGACTTCTTTGCTCTCTACAGCATTTAACATTGTCAGGCAGCCTCTTCTCCTGGATTTTCTCCCCTCTCTAGATTTTCCTGACATTGTTCTCTTCCGGTTATCCTATTGGATAGTGTCTTCTCAATCTGCCTTGCTGGATCCTTTATTCAGCTCATACTCACTAACTGTGGATAGCCCTTAGAAGTCTTTCCTTAGCCCTCTTCTTTTTTCATTCTATATCTCACTCGCTGAGATTTACCATGGATTCAACTGTCATCTCCATGTAAATGATGCCCAGATCTATATATCCAGCCTCAATCACTTTCCTGAGCTCCAGTCCATAAACAGCCAACTACCTTTTGGACATCTCAAATTAGATAATCCGTAGGCATCCAGAAGTCAACATGTCCAAAAACAGAACTCCCCAAACCCTCGCCTCTTCCCAACTTTGCTTTTACTATCAAGAATAGCACCATTCTCCCTATCACCCACATTCCAAACATCTTTCATCCTCAACTCTTTATTCATTCATCCCATATGTTCAATCTGTTGCCAATTCCCGTGGCAATATGTGTCCTATATGTCGCCTTTCCACTTAGACAACCACCACCCTGGTTCAGGCTTTCCTCACCTTCTAAATGGTCTCCTTACTTCAAGCTTCTCTCTATTCCAATCCAACCTACTCACAAAATTATTTATTATTGCTAAAATCATTTTAAGTACATGGCTGACTGTGTCAAGTTCTCCTTTCCCATACCCTTCATGTACACAGCTCAACAATTTCCAGTGGCTTCCTTTTGTCTATTATTAGAGTCAGCTAGGTGGCACAGTGGATAGAGCACCAGGTCTAGAATCAAAAAGCCCCAAGTTCAAATATGACCTCGGTTACTTACTGGCTGCGTGATGCTGAGCTCAACACTTAACCTCCATTTGCTTTAGTAAGGATTATATGTAAATATATAGATTATATATAGTGATATGTATAAACAATAATAATATCTAGCATCTGTATAGAATATTTTGTTTAGTTGTTTTTCAGTTGTGTCCAACTCTTTGTGATCCCATCGGGAGTTTTCATGGCAAAAACACAGGAGTGGTTTGCCATTTTCTTCTCCAGTTCATTTTGCAGATGAGGAAACTGAGGCAAACAGAGAAATGACTTGCCCAGGGTCACAGAGCTAGTAAGTGTCTGAGGCTTGATTTGAATTCATGACTCCAGGCTAGGACTCTATCCACTGCACACCTTACTGCTCACTAAATTTAAGGACACAACCTTCACAGAAAGTCATAGAAATCTGTAAGGCTCTAGAATCACTGTATTTACATGCAATGCCCATAAAATACTATAAGCTTGAGGTTCTAGATTTATAATGCCTGCTGACTGACCCCTGGTACTTAGGACTAAAAGTGAACATCATTTCCTTCCAAAACGTTTCCCTCTTTCCAGTTTCCCAGTTTCCATGAATGATTCCTCTATCTTTCTGTTCACCAGATTAAAGACTAAGGATGACATTTAACCTTTCTTTTCCTCCTTTCCTCTCCTTATTGGTGTGAGTCCTTCACAACATGGCTCATAGTTGTCCCTTCCTCTCCCTCATAGAATCAAGGAATTGTAGAATTAAAAAAGTCCTCTGAAGCCATCTAGTCTTGACCAAGAATTCCCTCTACAAACACTGCCACCAGACTAGTTAAGACCTTCATTACCTCATTAAAACTGATCAATTGACAAATATTTATTAGGTTACTGGGATACCAATAACTCAAAACATCCTGCCTGGTCTCCCCTGCTCCCCGCCAACTCTCTTCCTTCTCTAACTTCCAAAACTTCACACAACTGCCAAAACATTCTTCTTGACTCGAGTGTCTCCCTGCCCCCAAATCTTCCTTGATCTTGTTGATCTCCCCACTTCAAGAATCTTTCCTCCGCAATCCAACCTCCACTCAGCTGCCAAAGAGTTCTTCCTATGTGCCATGTTAGATCACGACACCTCCATACTCCTCTGCCAACATCAATAGTATCTTCTCTGAGTCCCTTCCTATGTTTCCATTCTTTTGAGGCTTTACTCTCCTCCCCATACTATATAATCCAGGGGCAGCAGCCTTCTTGTTGTTCCTCACAAATGCTGCACCTTTTCTTCAGTTGTCTCGCATACCCAGAATGTCGTGTCTCCTCACTTCAGCCTTCTGACATCCCTGGCTTCTTTCCTTCCTTCCTTCCTTCCTTCCTTCCTTCCTTCCTTCC
>NW_025358735.1:0-1048 GCF_016433145.1 Gracilinanus agilis | reverse complement strand
GAAGGAAGGAAGGAAGGAAGAAAGGAAGGAAGGAAGGAAGAGAGGGAGGGAGGGAGGAAGAAAAAAAATCAAAACAAAACTAAAAAAGATGAGAGGCGATCTGAACCCAGAAAAGAGCAGGATGACTTCTCGAGGTTTCTTCCAGCCCTGGCTACCAGAGTGTGGTCTGTAAGTGGGTCAGAAAGACTTGACCACTAGAACCAAATCCCAATTTTTGTCTTTCTAGTTTAATGTGGTTTTTTTCAATCAACTTAACACTAGATGGCTCTAGTTACAAAACCAACACATTTTTGAAAGTGCAACAACTCCCTTAGAGTTTTTTAAGTACACGGAGACCTGAGCACGCGGGTCCAGGCCAATTCCGCTACCAGCCTGCCAGGAAGAAGTCCCTGATGGGCGGATCATTGCCCACAGTGCTGCCACATAATAGCCTCCACTTTGTAAGTCCCGTAGCCCGGGCAGGGACACAATAGAACCTGTAACACACACCACTGCAAGCTGCAACATTTTATACCTACTGAATACCTTGCCTAGAATTCTATATTATGAACTGACATAACGAAATTCACGTGCATCCACAAAATGCATATTTATCGCAAAATATCAGACAATAAATAGTATTGGAAGCAGACCATTAGTTTTTAAAAACTTAAGAGGGGGCAATGAGGTGACTCACTGCATAGAGAGCCAGGCCCGGAGATAGGAGGTCTTGGATTCTAATCTGACCTCAGGTACTTCCTAGCTGTGTGACCCTGTGAAAATAACTTAACCTTTACTGCCTAGCCCTTACTTCTTCTTCTCCTTTTTTTTCTCTAAACCCTTACCTTCCATGTTAGAATCAATACTGTGTATTGCTTCTAAGACAGAAGAATATCTTACATCTCTTCTGCCTTAGATCCAATACATAGAATTGATTCTTAGACGCAAGGCAAGAATTGTATTTAACTCAAGAATATTTTAATTATTTAATTTTATTAAATCAAATATTAATATAATAATATAGAATTTTTCATTTTATTTCTATGTGATATATAAATAAATCTTATAT
>NW_025358734.1:0-1549 GCF_016433145.1 Gracilinanus agilis | reverse complement strand
GAATGAGTGGGTTTAAGAACAAATTATAGAAACAATATTTTAAGATAATCAAAACAATGAGACAATATGTCAAAATTTATGGTATGTAGCCCAAGGCAGTATTTAGGGGGGAAATCATATCTCTAAATGCATATATCAATAAAAAAGAGAAAGAACAGATTGATGAATTGAGGAGACAACTTAAAAAACCTAGAAAAAGAACCAATTAAAAATTTGCAATTCAACACCAAAATGGAAATTCTAAAAATCAGAGGAAATATTAATAAAATTTTAACAAAAATTGAACTATTAAATAAAATTAGAAGCTGGTTTTAAGGGGGAAAAGTAAAAAAGATAAATCATTGGTTGAGGTAATTTTTTTTAAAAGGAAGAAAACCAAATCATCAGGGTCAAAGATGCAGGTGAATGTGCCACCAATGAAGATGAAATTAAAACAATTATTAGGAGTTATTTTGCCAGATTACATGACAGTAAAGCTAACAATCTAGGTGAAATAAATGAATAGCTTAAAAATATAAACTGCTCAAATTAAGATAAGAGGAAATAGAATATTTAAAAAACCCTACCTAAAGAAAAAGAAATTGGATAAACTGTAAATGAGCTCCCTAGAAAAAATCCCCAGGCCCAGATGGATTTACAAATGAATTCTACCAAACATTTAAGAAACAATTAATCCAGAGCAACTAGATGACTCAGTGGATAAAGAACCTGGAGATGGGGGGTCCTGGGTTCAAATTTGACCCCAGATAATTCTAGCTGTGTGTCCCTGGGCAAGTCACTTAACCTTATTGCTCTTCTGTCTTGGAACCAATACTTAGTATTCATTCTAAGACAGAAGGTAAGGGTTACAGAAAAAAAAAAAGAAACAATTAATCCCAATACTATATAAACTATTTGAAAAAAATGTACATGGGTAGGCTGAGTCAATATAATATTAATCTACCTAAATTAATTTGCTTACTAACTGCCATACCAATCAAACTGTCAAAGAATTATCTTACAGAGCTAGAAAAATAATAATAAAATTCATCTGGAAGAATAAAAGGTCAAGAACATTAAGGGAATCAATAAAAAAGATAAAAACATGAAGAGTGGTGACCTAGAAGTACCAGATTTCAAACTATATTACGAAGCAAGATTCATCAAAAGAATCTGGCACCGGCTTAAGAGCAGTGAATCAATTGAATAAATTAGATAGACAATACACAGTTGTAAATGACCATAGTAAAATGGTGTCAAAAAGTCCAAACTTTGGAGGAAAGATTTCATCATTTGTCAAAAATTTCTGGGAAAACTGGAAGGAGTTTGGAAAAAACTATGCAGTGACCAATATCTCACACTATATACCAAGATCAGGTCACAATGATTTAGACATAAAAGGTAATGTAAATAAATTAGGGGAACATAGAAAAATGTAACTATCAGATCTATGGATAAGGGAAGAGCTTATAACCAAATGAAATGGAGGGAATCACAGGAAATTGAATAATTTTGATTACATGAAATTAAAAAAGGTTTTGCACAGACAAAACCAATGTCACTAAAATTA
>NW_025358733.1:0-2556 GCF_016433145.1 Gracilinanus agilis | reverse complement strand
ATATATATATATATATATAAATACAGGAACAGAAATATTCCATGGTGATCACTAAGCCATTATCAGCAAAACAAGGTTGCAAGATAACCCCAAGGGACTCCTGATAAAAAAAAAATAAACAATAAAAAGCTATCCACAGCCAAAGAAGAAACTATTAGAATCTGATTGCAGCTCAAAGCAAGCCATCTTTCACTTGATTTCGTTCAGGAGGTTTTTTTCATGTATGTATGTATGATATGTCTTCTCTCATGCCATGAGGAATATGGAAAGACGGATTGCATCAAAACACTGGGATCCCCCATATCAGACTATTTATCAACTCAGGGAGGGGAGAAAAGGAAGAAGATAATCTGAACTGCAGAGTGACCGAAAACGATTATCAAAAATGGTTTCTAACATGAAATTAAAAAAATAAATGTGTTACCTCTTTTAAAAATTACCCACCAGGTCAGCTGGGTGGCTCAGAAGATTGAGAGTCAGGCCTAGAGACGGGAGGACCTGGGTTCAAATATGACCTCAGACACTTCCTAGCTGTGTGACCCTGGGCAAGTCACTTGACCCCCATTGCCTAGTCCTTACCACTCTTCTGTCTTGGAATCAATGCACAATTGATTCTAAGAAGGAAGGTGAGGGTTTAAAAAAAAACTACCCAGGTAGCAAGCATCAGAGGCAGAATTTGAATCTGAGACTTTTTTTTTAACCTTTATGCTCTATCTTAGAATTGATACTGCATATCAGTTCTAAGGCAGAAGACCAGTAAGAGCTGGTGACTTGCCCAGAGTCACACTGCCAGTTTAATCCAAGTCTTTTGATTCCAAAGCTTGTCTGGCTCTTTGGACTACATGAGCCGTAACTTTCCTTCTGGCTTAGAAATTTCTTTCATCCATAACTTTGTCATCCTCATAAGGATTTTGAACCAGAAGAGCTATTAGCAGTGATGCAGTCAACCCCCCCTCGATTTGCGAATAGGAAACCCCCTCTTCTGCACCTACTATTACTAAAGCATCCTCTCCACCATTCTAGGCCCCCAGCTTTGTACCCTGAGCATTACCTCCTCCCTCCACTTCTCCCTCTCTATCATTCTCCCTACCTGGCCAATCCCTTGGCAAATCTTGCCATTTCTACCTCCTGGCATTGCTCTCATCCAAGCTCTCCTCCCCATTGAGAGAGCCACCTCGTTAGTGCCGAGCCTCGTCAGCTCCCAACTAGATTGTTGATATTTGCCTCCTCTTGAATCATATGGAAGGGGGCAGCTGGGTAGCTCAGTGGATTGAGAGTCAGGCCTAGAGACGGGAGGTCCTGGGTTCAAATCTGGCCTCAGACACTTCCCAGCTGTGTGACTCTGGGCAAGACACTTGACCCCCATTGCCCACCCTTACCAATCTTCCACCTATGAGACAATACACAGAAGTTAAAGGTTTAAATAAATAAATAAATAAATAAATAAAAAATGAATCATATGGAAATAGTTATCAAGTGATAACATTTGAACAATTCAGTGGCTATTGACTCTGGGTGGGGGAGGGAGGAAAGAGGGGCGGGAGAAAAAATGAACCATGGAAACATGGGAAAATAATTAAAAAGAAAAATTAAAGGTATTTGCCTCTTCACTGGTCTTCTTTCCTCAAGAACCTCTTCATTCCATTCCATTCTCCATGTAGCTGCCAAAGGGGTTAGAGTTTAACCATTGATCTCATCATGGGACTCCCCTACAGCATCAGCCCCACTGGCTTCCGTGACTTCTAGGACAAAATATAAACTTTCCCTTTCATTTTTTTAAACCCTTATCTTTCATATTAGAACCAATACTGTATATTGGGCCCCAGGCAGAAGAGTGGTAAGGGTAGGCAATGGGGGTTAAGTGACTTGCCCAGGGTCACACAGCTGGGAAGTGTCTGAGACTGGATTTGAACCCAGGACCTCCCATCTCTGGGGCTGGCTCTCAATCCACTGAGTTACCCAGCTGTGCCCTTTCCCTTTCATTTTTTAAACTCCTACACAGAGGCAGCTTCTGGTGCCCTCCCTCTCCAAATGCCTTGTAGTAAATGACTCTGAATTTATTTGCATCTCTTCCCTTCAAAATTATGTTGCATGTGTTTAGAGATACACTCGTTGCCTTCTCCATCTGAATGTAGGCTCACTGAGAGGAGAGATGGTTTCATTCCCAGAACCTAATACAGTGGCTGCCACATAGTAGGAATTAATAAATGCTTTCTGATGGAGTGATTCATTGGTGGTTGGAGAACACTCCAGAACTTTAGATTTAGAGGGGATTATTAGATTTGCCGGGGGTGGGGGAGGGATTTTTACCTAGACACAGGGATTTTATATAAAGGAATGATATTTTTTAAGAAAGAAGAAGAGGGATAGCTAAGTGCTTTAGTAGAGAGCCGAGCCTGAAGATAGGAGGTCCTAGATTTAAATTAGACCTCAGACACTTTCTAGCAAACAGCAGGGTCAAACAGACCCTGGGCAAGTCACTTATCCCCAACTGCTTATCACTTTTCTGACTTGGAATAGATATTTATTATCCATTCTAAGACAAAAGGGAAGGAA
>NW_025358732.1:0-4068 GCF_016433145.1 Gracilinanus agilis | reverse complement strand
AAAAAAAAACAAATATGACATCCAAATTTTAAGCCTGAAGGACTGGGACATGTTCTCAATACAAGTTACTTAATGGAATTAGGAAGGGAAGAAGTTTAAGATGAGCTACTCAGGGGAGGTCAGGTGGCTCAGTGGATAGAGAACCAGGCCTAGAGATGATAGCTTCTAGGTTCAAATCTTCATTATACACTTCCTAGTTGTGTGACCCAGGGCAAATCATTTAACTCCCACTACATAGTCCTTAGCATTCTTCTGCCTTACAATCAATGAGGGTTTAAGAATATGGGTTTCTCTTAAGAATGATAAAATGAATTTGAGATTTTGAAGCAAGGAATTTATTTTTGAACCCTAGCTATTCCATATGTGTGTGTGTGTGTGTAAATACATTATTTCTTCTCTGCTTTGTAGTTCTAAACAAATGGAAAAAAACAAAATTTACAAATATTAAAGTAATTTATGAATAAAATATATTCTTTATGGGAAGAAATACTACAGTCAGTTGTTCTTTTAGCTTTATTCTTATTTTCCATTTACCTCTTAACCATATACCATAAATGAAAGGAAACAAATGACTACCATCTACTCAAAACTGAGCATTCACACGGACTATATCAAATGGAAAATGCATATGATACCCACTTAATAGATGTTAAAATGCAGATCATTTGCATTTATCTAGTCATTTAACAAGTATTCATTAAACAACCTCTATGAATAAAGCTCTGGATTAGGTGCTAGGGGAAATACAAGATAAAACAAGTCTCCACTATCATGGAAGTTATCATCTATTAAATAAAATAACAATCTCATTTTATCATTTATCTCTATCAGCATGGCTTTTATTAAAATACTATTCTCCCTTTTAATCTCAGCCTTCATCATTTTTAATAATAACAAAATCTAGAATAAGTACATAAAGATAACGGGAAATATAATTTGAGTAGAAGAAGAGATTCCTTTTTTGTTAGGGAAAATATGGAAGAGATGACAGTTCCCTTAGGCTTTGAAAGAGAGGATGTCAAGAGAAGTTGTATGTGAGGGCATTCCACTTGTGAGTAAAGATATGGATAGAAGAAAGAATAGATTTTAATTATTATTCTTGCTATATATAGTAATACACATAACTCTAGTGGCTCAGTCTTAATTTCTTTAGAACACTAATATGAAATTATTCCCTCCAGGAATGAAAACTTTAAGAGAAAAATTAGCAACAATTTATTTGAGTCGTATGATTTGAGAATCCTAGGGAAGAACACTTTCACACAGATGTATATACATATTGAACACAGCTGAACACAGACTTTGAAATTTTGCAGTTAGAGAGTCAATCCTTTGAAGATGAGCATTGTATCCTTTGTGAACCTGGTTTTAAAGTGCAAATACTCCCAAAGTTAATTTCTTTCAATGATCCCAACAAACCTTAAGAGGAAATAAGAATATGACTAGCATACACCTAAGTCTATAAAGACCAGCTTCCCACACTTCCTCCTACAATCCTCTATCCTTCTGCTCCAGTGGTTCAGCAATCCCTTTCATAGCAGTCCTTGACTTATTTTGTTTTACTAACATCAATCCTTCTTAGATGAACAATACTTAATAGCATCTTTTGACCTAAATTTTTATTTCTATGTATTTAGCCAATGATAATTCTTTGAACTAAACCCGAATATGATTTTTGACTGTTCTAATTCTTTGCCTCAGCTCATGCACATTGTTATGTATTCTATTTTTACAATCCTCCCAACTCATCCTTTATATACATTGTTGGAAATCCTGCTTTGAGTCTCACCTATTTACTGATTGTGTGAGTTAGGGAAGGTCACTCTTCTTCTCCAAGATTTAGTTAGCTTACATAAGTAGGTTGAACTAGGATGCTTTCATTATTCTTATATCTCTAAACCTCAGGCTTATCATTGCTTCACATGTTGATATTATTCTTTTGCTTCATGAAGTACAACCCTTCTTCACCTCTACAATCCATTCCCTAGAAACTGAATTAGTATGCAGGAATTTCTTATCTCAGTTCAAAGCCTTAACACTTGTGATTGGCTAGCTATTAAATATACACATTCCATTCCCTAGTAATGGTAGGTGTTAGGAAAGTCAATACATGGCTATGTATTGTCAATTATCAATGTCTCAGTATGAAATAATTTATAGAACCTCTCATTTCTCAAAGAGTAAACATGAGTTGTCAGATAAAAATTGAGGCACAAAAGCACAGGGAAAGGGCAAAAGAATGAAAAAATGCCACAAAAAAAAAGATTGGTTAATTTCTGTTCTGAGTAGAATATCCTTAAAGTACACAACTTTGTCCTTTATCTTATTCAGCTTCATTCTTCCCAATTGTCCAGTTTCTCAAGGTTGTTTTTAATTCCAGTCCTGTCATTCAGTGTTGATGAAAAATTCAATAGAATTTAATGAATATGCTTTCTATTCCATCATCCAAGACACTGACAGTGAGGCAATGGCTTTGACAATCTAGGATCCTCTGGCAGAATATCTCTAAGATATTTTATAAGTGTCTTTTAAGAAGTTATGCTCTAATCTAATAGAGATCTGACTTCTTTCAACAAAATTTTAGAGAAAAGATCAGATGGCTCACAATCAACATTGTACTTCAACCAAGAATATATATTTTTCTTTTTATTTAATTTTTGTTTGTTCCATCAAATGTGGTCAACATAATGCAGGCAAAGGAATTAGAATTCACTTGTTTCTCATGCAAAGATGCACAAAAATTGTTTTTCTCTAAATTTTAAATATTGAATTTAGTTGATTTTAATAAATCTCATAAAAACTATATTATGATGACAATTTATAGATACATTATATAATATATTTGTACTCATATGTATGTGTGTATGTGTGTGTATAGAAAAGAAGGAGAAAATTTGGGGGAGAAGAGGGAGGAGGTCAAAATCAGTAGTCTCATATTCTTTTCTATACTTAAGGAACTGAAAGGTTAGAGAAGTAAAGTGTCCAACTTGGAAAATATTTAGTTACTTCCAGTCTAGTATGATTTCTGCTTTGCCAGAGTATATATACTATATGATGGAACTTTATTGAAATAAAGATCATTGAATGGTCAAAAGTTCTTATAAAGGTCATATTTATCCTTTAGTCACATTTTAAATGATAATTTTTTCCATTTTTTCAATTGAATAAGGTTCATAAAAAATTGCTTAACTATGTCTCACTGTTATCAACACTGGGGATAAAAAGACAAATCAAAAGAAAATTTCTCCCAATCCTCAAAAAAGCTTACATCCTCCTCCAAAGAGTGGGGCTAGGGATAAAGAACCGTGCTGTATTGTTTCTAGATATCTCATGAAGCTCTTAGTTTCTATGTGCCCAGTTCTAATTTTTGGGAGCCATTTTCACCTTTGGGGTTTTGTACTTCCTTTCTTGGGGAGTTATTTCCCTGTTTAAAATATTTTATTCTCTTTTTTCTTCATTAAGTTTTTCCCCCTAAGTTGTTGACTTTTTCTATCATTTTTCTACTCTTATTTATCTTTTCATTGTATTGTTTGTTTTTCTATCATTTTTTCATATGCAAGATCTTTACTAAATCATCGTAGACAAAAGAAAAAACATAGTGTTTGCTTTCAAATTATATTTAGCCACTCTCCCCAATCCTCAAGAAAGACAAACAAAAAGTAACTCCAACAAATATATCACTCATTTCCCCAAGCATATACACACAAAAATCCTACCACCAATTTGAGAGAAAAATCAATCTTACATGACCAGAAGCTTTAAAACCCATTCCTTCAATGATTGTTGCTTTCTCTGTATGGGCATGCATCAAATTCATAAATATCACTATAATATAAATTAAAACATTTTAAGAATATGGATAGTATCTCATTTAACACCAATTCAGAAATAAAAAAGAAAATAGTCAAAGTAAATGTTATCTTACATAATATAAAATATATGTATTTGTAAAAATAAATGTCCATTTTTAATTACGAAACCATGTTGTAATACTATTCAAATCAACTAATTTAACCAAGTTAAATGATCATACTCTTTGTTGGGAGAAACAAATTATATATATATATA
>NW_025358731.1:0-5232 GCF_016433145.1 Gracilinanus agilis | reverse complement strand
CCAGGGATCATGGTTCCCAAAGAGTTCTCATAAAGTCTTGATCACATGATTACACAGCTGATGAGATGCAATTAATTATTGAGTAACAGGCAAATGAGGGAGCTACTCTGGTTTTGTGTACGGAATGCCAATAAAGGCATGGGCTGTTGTGAACCATAGAGAAATAACATAAAATGTGAATCCCACCAGATCCAGCTAGCTGATGGTTGTAACTATTCTATAACTCATTTCATTAATAAAGGTTTTGCTGTATAATAAATCACTTCAATTTAAAGGAAAAGGGTGAATATGTGGGAGGCCAATAAGAGAAACAGAGTATCAAATAGATAAAAATCTGATACTCCTCTTTTGACTCCTTTACTGCTCCACACCTTTTTTTGTTGGAAAACTTTAAGTTCTTAGCAAACCAACAGTCAAGAGGTTAACATTGTCACCCTTGGTAGAAAAAGCAGCTGCATGAAAGCAGTCTTAAAGTCGAGGCCAAAAATTCAGGGACTTCCTGATCCAGCAAATATTCCCAGACTTAACTAACTGATAATGATGTAGCTACAATCCAATCTTGTACCTTATCTTCACCTTGAAACTTCTGAAGCCTCTTTGTTTTGTCTAAGTTGAAACTGCAATCCTGCGCAACTGTAAAACTCTCTCTGTTCTTCTGGGTGAAAGGGATTTTGAATTTTCATATATAATAAACTTGTGACTCATTGGTATTTCGGAGAAGTAGCTTTGAGTTAACAGAAAGATTGTCTCCCCGGTCCTGTTATTTTCTTATCAACTAAGCCATGCTTATCAGATTATCTGGAGAAAATAAATAGATTTCGACAATGGGCATGTGTCTGATCATCCACTGAGAATCAGTCTGTGGTTGAATATTGAACACTTGTAGTAGTTTGGAAACAATTTGATGTCAAATTGCAAGAATTTGCAAGAATATGTTGCACTTAGAAGTAGCCAGAGCTTGCTGCAATTGCTGTACAATAATCAAAATTACTGCATGCACAGTCATGATGGTTTTGAATCATTGCAAAAGAAATTTAAAATGCTCCAACTATGCACAAGCTTTTTGTCACAGAGGAAATATATTTTCCTAATATAATAGGACATTTATTTACTTCTTAAAGAGCCATTAAGATTTTTAAATGCTAAAGGACTTTAATAGAATGCATACCTTTCAACCTAGCAATACCACTACTGGGTTTGTATCCCAAAGTAATAATAATGAAAAATGTTTGTACAAAAATATTTATAGCTGTGCTCTCCATGGTGGCAAAAAATTGGAAAATGATGGGGGTGTCCCTTGATTGGGGAATGGTTGAACAAATTGTGGTATATGATGGTGATGGAATATTATTGTGCTATAAGGAATGATGAACTGGAGGATTTCTATATGAATTGGAAAAACCTCCAGGAACTGATGCAGAGTGAAATGAGCAGAACCAAAAGAACATTGTACACTGAAAGTGAAACATTGTGGAACTCTCCAATGTAATGGATTTTACTACTAGTAGCAATACAATACTCCAGGATGTTCCTGAGGGATTTGTAAGAAATAATGGTATCCACATTGAGAAAAAGAACAATAGGAGCAGAAATGCAAAAGATAAACATATGGCTTATCACTTATCACTTGTTTATATGGGTATATGATTTGGAGTTTCGGCTTTAAAAGATTGTTCTATGGTAAAAATGAATAAAATGAAAATAGGTATCAAATGATAACATTTGTATGACCCAGTGGAATTGCTTGTTTGCTCTGGAAGGGGGAAGGGGAGAGAGGAGGGAAAGAAAATGAATCATGTAAACATGGAAAAATGTTTTAAAAAATAAAATGAAAATGAAAAAAAAGATTTTTAAGTGCTAACCTTTGGGATTATTATTATAATAGCTAAGGGGTTATTGAACCACTAAATAGTATCTATTACTGTAAAGCAGGTGTTAGCAAACCACTTGGGAATCTGGTTATCCATTTTTTAAGGCAATGAGCTAAGAATGATTTTCATATTTTTAAATATAATAAAACTTTATTTTGAACTATAAAACGACTTTTAACTTGAAGGCTATTCAAAAATGTCCAGAGGACCAAACAGTTTGTCCATTTCTGCTCTAGAACACACACAGTAAATAGTCATTTAGCATTTTCTTGGCGACAGGTAGGTAGAGCCATAGTGCACAGAGCACTGGGTCTGGAGTCAAAAGGACTCATTTTTCCTGAGTACAAATCTGTCCTTAGATACTTACTAGTTGTGTGACCCTGAGCAAGTCACTTAACTCTATTTACCTCAGTTTCTTCATCTGTAAAATGAGCTGGAAAAGAAAAGGGCAAACCATTCCAGTATCTTTGCTAAGTAAAACCCCCAAATGGGGTCACAACTAGTCGGACACAACTGAAATGACTGAACAACAAAACAAGAAACCTGTTTCTCTGTAACTACTACCTGAGACTCCTACTTTTGCCCTCCAGGGCCAAGAAGAATAAATTGAATCCATCAAAAACATGACATTCCTTCAAATGTGCAGCTAAGTCATTCAGTCAGTAAACATTTAGTAGCTGGATGGCAGAGTGAAGTGAGCATAGGTCAGAGAGTCAAGAAGACAGAAGTTCAAATCCCATCTTAGACACTAACATTTTTTAAAGAAACATAATGTTTCTTTAAACTTCACAAAGCTGTTGCAAGGATCAGATAAAATAAGGAATGGAAAACACTATAAAATTTTTGTTGGCTATTGTTGTGGAGTCATTTCAATCACGTCTGACTCTTTATGACCCCATTGGAGGTTTTCTTGGCAGGAGTACTGGAGTCGTTTGCCATTTCCTGAAGCATCTTTCCCAGGATCACACAGCTAGTTAGTGTCTGAGAACAGATTCAAATTCCTGAAACTGAATCTTCCTGACTCCAGATCTGATGCTCCATCCACCGAACCACCCAGCTGCCCAACATATAAATGGCAGCTATTCCCATCGTTGTCTTTGTTTGAAGGTGGCTCTCATATCCTCCCCAAATCCTCTTTTCTCCAGGCAAAATATCTTCAGGTTTTCCAATTGCTCTTCTCCATCCTGGTCACCCACTTGTGTATGCTTCCAGATTATCAATGTCTTTCCTCAAATAGAAAGTATAAAGCCCAGAACTGAACATGAACTCTATCTATACATGTGATCTGGCCAGAAGATAGTGAGACTCTCCTTCCTCTTGTTCTGGACCCTATGGCTCTCTCTCCAGCATCTTCATTTTTTTAACCCTTATTTTCCATCTTAGAATCAATATTGTATATTGGTTCCAAGGCAGAAGAGTGGGAAGGGCTAAGCAAAGAAGATTAAGTGACTTGCCCAGGGTTACAGCATCTTCATTTTCACATATGAGGAAACTGAGACCCAGAGAGGAACCAAAGCTCACCCATTTAGTCAATAGCAGATCCTTGAACTCCTTGACTTTTCCCATTGGGGAATTAATAAATGCTTATTCCCTCCCCACCTCCCAGTTCCCCTTCTTTCTTAGCCTCAGTTTCTCCAGTTGTAAAATGGGGATAACAGTACTTGTAGGACCCATCTTACAGAGTTACCATAAGGCTCAAATCAAATGACATGCATAAAGAGCTTTGCAGACTATAAGGCACAAAATACAATATATATATAAAATAATGGTTATATATAATGGTTAGTTAAATTACTCCTGTAATACTACTTTATTTTATATGACTCCTATAATAATATTTTACTATAGTAAAATTATTATACTATATTCTATACTATTATACTATAGTAAACTATTATTAAAGGAGTCACATAAAATAAAGTAGTATATAGTAAAATATAATAATACTTTACTTTATATAAAGCATAACAATGAGTAGAATGCTGGACTTGGGAGTTAGGAAGTACTGGATCTGAATCCTGCCCTTGATACTTTGGACGAATCAGTGAACAACCCTTCAGCCTCGTGCCCTCAAGTGTTGGAATAGTTGACCTCTGGAGTCTCTTTGCACTGTAAATCTATGTCCCGATGGCCTGGCACAGTGCCTCGTATACAGAAAGTGCTCAATAAATGTTTGTTGATCCCTAAGTGGAGGGGCCATGGCCTGCCTAGATTTGGTATATTTGCCAGCTCTTAGCATAGTTCTCTGCACGTAGTAGGCTCTTAATATATTCTTTTTTTTATTTAAACCCTTACCTTCCATCTTGGAGTCAACACTGTGTCTTGGCTCCAAGGCAGAAGAGTGGTGAGGGTAGGCAATGGGGGTCAAGTGACTTGCCCAGGGTCACACAGCTGGGAAATGTCTGAGGTCAGATTTGAACCTAGAACCTCCCGTCTCTAGGTCTGGCTCTCAATCCACTGAGCTACCCAGCTGCCCCCTCTTAATATATTCTTACTGGGGGAAAGCTTTGTCTGACTGACAGAGGGGTAGGAATTGGGGGAGATTTACTAAAGGAACTGTCAGAAAACAGATCCAGAGAATGGATAATCCAAAGCCAAAAGCAAGCCTGAAAGCGTCAAGGAAAAGAGCAGGATTGGGCTTCGGTCCCTTCTTCTGGGTGTGATATTTTCCATAGGATTACTGATATTATTGCCACTTTGATTTCTCCCCCTGCTATGCATATTTGTTTCTATTATATGAATACACACATCTACCGCTGAGACACAGGCACGCAATATATTCTTTGTATAATTTAGAACTGTAGTCACCGAATCAACCTGTCAAGTAATGCTCGGCAGTGTGCTCGGTCTAGTGAATGTATTGTTGAGGCTTATTTACTATGAATGGCACTCTAAGGTGATTACCTGGGCCCCTGGGTTAATCATCCCTTTTCTGCTCAGTGCTGATGTGCTGGGTCTGCTTGGGTTTGTTTTTTAAGGGCACTGGGGTTTGGTGTTTTGCTATATAATTCCTAAAGGCAAGTGTTCTGGAGCCAACTCTGCGAGGGACTACAATACTCCAGATTAAAAGAAGAAATGCAATAGGGATTTGGAACTGACTTGCTTTCAGGGGATTTGTTGTTTAGAAAGACAAGCACTGAGGCAGCTAGAGCCTAGAGAGATAGAGGATAGAGGATAGAGAGCCAAGCCTAGAGATGGAAGGGCTGAGTTCAAATTTGGCCTCAGACATTGCCTAGCTGTGCAACCCTGGGCAAGTACTTAACCCCCATTAATTAGCCCTTATAGCTCTTCTGACTGGAACCAATACACAATATTGATTCTAAGATGGAAGATAAGGAGAAAGAAAGAAAGAAAGAAAGAA
>NW_025358730.1:0-5782 GCF_016433145.1 Gracilinanus agilis | reverse complement strand
GAGGAAGGAAGGAAGGAAGGAAGGAAGGAAGGAAGGAAGGAAGGAAGGAAGGAAGGAAGGAAGGAAGGAAAGAAGGAAGGAAGGAGGGAAGGAAGGAGGGAAGGAAGGAAGGGCACTTCACAGATAAACAGAAAACTACTTCAGGTCCAGCACTCTCTCCCACTGTTCCACTCAAGCTGCTCATGTGCCAAATAATTCCAGAAAACTAAAGCTTTGTATCCTTCCTGTCCGTGCCCCTGAGTCATTCCCAATGAAGCACAGTCCACTGTTTGTGTGCAGAAGGGAGGAGACACCACACAAAACACCGGGCCTGGGAGGGACTCCTTAGACTGGGAGTGAGTTTGGGATCCTAGTGGTGCCACTCACTGTCTGTGTAACTTTGGGCAAGTCATTGAACCTCTCTGGCTCTCCACGTTCCTCATCTATAAGACAAACAGGGGGTGAGGGAGCAGAGAAAAAGGGATGACCTCTAAAATCCTCCTGGCACTCAATCTAGGAACTGGGAACTTCAGGGTGGAATAGGATGTGGCTTGCCACCTCCATTCAAATAGGCTCTCAAGGAAAGAGTGCCAGCCATGGAGTCAGGAAGCCCCATTTAAACCATTACCTGGATGTGCACTTGTCAGTTTTGTAATGATAAGCAAGTAAGTTACACATCCTCTCAGATCCCAGAGTTTCTTCCTAGGTTAAAAGGGAGGAGAGGATGAAAAATGTTTGCGGAATATATTGGACGATAGATCCATGGTAGGAAAAAATTCTTTGAACATCCCCAAGTGGGGCAACTAGGGAATAGAGAGCCTGGTCCAGAGACAGAAGGGCTTGAGTTCAAATTTGCCTCAGACACTTCCTAGCTGGGTGACCCTGGGCAAGTCATTAACCCCAACTGCCTAACCTTTATTGCTCTTCTGTTTTGGAATGGATCAATTCTAAGTCAAAAGATCGGGGTTTTGTTTTGTTTTGTTTTGTTTTTAAGTAATTACAAGAAATGCAGCTTGGGAGAAGGGAGAGGATATAAGAAAAGATTTTTCCATCAGGTATAAAACAGAAGCGAAGGTTGGATGCCAAATAAAAATTCCACCAGGCAAGAGAGGAAGAAGTGTATTCTAAGGTTGGAGAACAGACGGAAATGCATGGAGATGGGAGGTAGGAACTCCACCCCCCACCCCCCCAGTCTGGGGAATAAATAGTCTGGTTTGGCTCAAAGTATGTCAACGGAAATAATGAGATAAGTTTGAAAAGGTAGGTGAGAGTCAAGTTATGGAAAGCTTTACACGTCAGGCTGAGGAGATTAGATTATTCTAGAGGTAACAGAGAGAGAATCAAGGAAGTTTCTTTTTTACTTTTTCTTTAGGGGAGAGAGAAAGGCAGCATAATAAGAACTATATCTTGTAAATATTAATTTAGCAACTGTGTAAAGGAATATGTTGGAGAGGGGGCAGCTGGGTGACCCTGGGCAAGTCACTTAACCCTAACTGCATAACCTCTTTTGCCTTAGAATTGGTACTTAGTGTTGATTCTAAGACAAAAGGTGAGGATTTAAAAAAATAAAATAAAATTATGATTTCCCAATCATGGTTAAAGGATAAACACAGGCAGTTGTTTTTTTTTTAAACCCTTGTACTTCGGTGTATTGTCTCATAGGTGGAAGATTGGTAAGGGTGGGCAATGGGGGTCAAGTGACTTGCCCAGGGTCACACAGCTGGGAAGTGGCTGAGGCCGGGTTTGAACCTAGGACCTCCTGTCTCTAGGCCTGACTCTCACTCCACTGAGCTACCCAGCTGCTCCCGCAGGCAGTTTTTAAAGGAAGAAATTTAAACTATCAACAATTATATCAAAAAATACTACAAATCACTAAAATAATTAGAGAAATAAAAATGAAAACGACTCTGACTTAACACTTTGTAAATATTAGATTGGGGAAAATTGAAATTGTTGGAGGGGCTCTGAAAACTCAGGCACACTAACGCATTATTGGTAAAACTGTTTAACTGGTCCAGTGATTCTAGAAAACAATTTGGAACAATGTCCAAGTACTAAACTGTGCATACACTTTCACCTAATACCACCAACAGGTCTATACCTGTTGGCATACCAAACCTGTTGTATACCAAAAAGATCAACAAAAAAGGGAAAAGAGACAGCCAAACAAAACAAAACAAAAAAAAACACATTTATAGCTATTCTTCCTGAAGTAATAAAGAAATGGAAACTGAGAAAGTGCCAATTAGTTAGGGAACCACTGAACAAAGAATGGTATATGAATGATGACAAAAGGAACCATTTTATTTAATTTTATTTTTAAATGAATAATTTTGATTATATTTAATTAAAAAACTTTTGTACAAACAAAACTGACATAACCAAGATTAGAAAGGAAAATTAAAAACTAGGTAGAAGGAATTTGTAATAAATTTCTCTATTAATGTTGAGTTTCTCAAATCTACAGAGAACTAAGTCAAATTTACAAGAATACAATCCATTTAGCAATTGACAAATAGTCAAAGGACACAGACAAGCAATTTTCAGACTAAGAAATCAAAGCTATCAATAATCACATGGAAAAATTGTTCTAAATCACTCTTTTTTTAGTGATAATTTCATTCTTTTTTTTCCCACCCCTCTTCAAAAGGAACCATTTTAGAGAAACTTGGAAAGAGTTCTATGAACTGATACTGAGGGAAGTGAGCAAAATCAGGAGAAAAAATTTGTACAATAACAACATGACAAAAACAAACAACTTGGAAAGACAATATCTCTCATCAATGTAAGGACCAACTACAATTCCAGAGCATTAATGATGAAGCATGCTAACCAACTCCTAATCATCATTCACCAGAGGTGATGAATTTGAGATGCTAAATGAGACATGTTTTTGAACATGGACAATGTGGGCATTTGTTTTGCAAATATGCATGTTTATTGCAAAGGTTTTCAATGGGTTTTTTTTCCCTTCTAATGAAATGAGTGGGAGAAGGGGGAGAAAAAACATTTGTAAACTGAAAAACAAAATTTTTAAAAATTTAATTAAAAACTAAAGTCATCTGATGTTCTGAGTTAATGAGTTACTAGTTACTGTAAACAAAAGCTATACTATACCATTTCCCTAAGTATTTTATTTTCCTTCACTCACTCAAACTCAGGTCTTTCCACAAAAATGAAGTGTACTCATAAGTAACAGGACCTGGAAGGGAGCTTATTAAATACCTAATCTAAATTTTATGGTTTACAAATGAAAAATTGAGGCTCTATTTGGCAAAATGTCTTGGCCAAGGTCATGGGATCAGCAGATTTATAAGGGTCACACAGATGTAAAAGGTCTAAATAGTGTCACTAACAATCAAAATGCTAAACATTCAAATGGTTTAATAAACAAGTATATTCACTTGTTATTTGGATCTATTTTATTTTATGTTATTTTGTGCAAAAACAAATCATATATGAAATGTTACATATGGCCTATTTCTAAACCCTTTATTAGAGTCACGAAGGAAAAGAAAAATAAGATCAACTATCCTGAAGGAAACAGAATAGAAGCATATGCCCTTAAGTAATTATTAAATGTCATATTTTCCTACTTGAGGCATTATTTTTCCCCCAGGAAGTTTATAGTGTGCATACTTCGGGGCATTCTCTAACAAACATGGAGGGGAAATAGGACCGTTTAGTGGCTCAGTGGATGGACAGAGAGCCAGGTCTTGGGTTCAAATCTGACCTCAGACACTTCCTAGCTGTGTGACCCTGGGCAAATCACTTAACCCCAATTGCCTAGTCTTTTCTGTTCTTCTACCTCAGAATCAACACTCAATATCAATTCTAAGACAGAAGGGAAGAGTTTTTTAAAAAGAGGGGTAGAGGAATAATACCATAATGCCAGTGGTTCCCAAACTTTTTTGGCCTACTGCCCCCTTTCCAGAAAAAATATAACTTAGCACTCCTAGAAATTAATTTTTTTTTAATTTTAATAGCAATTAATAGGAAAGATAAATGCACCTGTGGCCATCACTGCTCCCCTGAATCGCTGTAGCGCCCACCAGGGGGCGGTAGCACCCACTTTGGGAATCACTGATCTACACCAAGACAAGAAGCCAAATTAAGTTTGCAAATGCCCTCTTCTACACCCACATTTTTTACAGCAGTAGCAAACTGAGGGGGCAAGGGGAGGTAGAGAGGAGGAAGGGAGCTTCACTGGAAGGGATGGGGGGAAGAAGGTAAGAATGAAGAACAGGTCTTGCCTTTTCATCCTGGTACATCTTATTGACATTCTCCATCTGAAAGTTGTGCCTGGATTGGATTTTGTCCAGCTGCTCCCGTTGTTTTTCTAATTCTCCTTGGAACTCATTCTTTTTTAATTCTACAGCACCTCTCTCTGCTGCTGCCCTTCGGACTCTTCCTTCCAACTCCAAGATCTGAGTCTAAATGGAAAATAAAACATCATGGGTAAAATGCTCACTCGCCGCAGTGGACCAGGATTATTCAGCTATAATGGCAATGTAAGAGAAGTAACTTGGCCTAACTACTTAACAGAAACAGCCCATGAATCACTAGCAATAAACGGGCTCCTCTTTATAGCTGAGTTCTAAAGGTTCCTTCGTAGCTCTCTAAGCTGGAGCTAAGAATGCCTTTTCCCAAAGAAAACAAAAGCGTAGGTTACTAGATCAGCCCACAAAGACCTTTCTAACCCAAAATGTAACTGAAGTGTAATGGTTAGAGCAGTGATTCCCAAAGTGGGTGCTACTGCCCCCTGGTGAGTGCTGCAGCGATCCAGGGAGGCGGTGATGGCCACACTTTTTTTGTATCACATTCTATTCTGAGTTCAATAAATAGTTTCATAATTTCTAGGGGGCTAAGTAATATTTTTTCTGGAAAGGGGGCGGTAGGCCAAAAAAGTTTGGGAACCATTGGGTGAGAGGCTCGTTTCACCTCCTCCAAACTACTAATTATAATGGTTCTTCTACAGAAAAATGTATCATAAACTCATCTCTCCCAGGGACTTCTCCATGCGGACGAAGAGCTCCTAGGAGAAGATGCAGTTAAAGCGGGTAGACAGACATAGTCTGTAGAGAGATGTTGGGAAATAGTATCGCATAAGTCACATTTACAATAACGAATAATTTGTTAACTCAGAACATGTGCATAAAAAGAAAGTGATATTCTCTGAGCAAAAAAGCGTAATATAAAAGGCAATAAAACAGTGCAGTAGTGATCTCAATATCATTTGTATTAAGAGGTTTGGGATTGAAAAATATAGAAGCCCAGAAGGTATTAATAATAACAATGATAACATGCATATATATGCACATATATATGCCATACAGATATATATATACATGTGTGTATGGAGATATACTTATATCTATATAGATAGATACATAGCTATGTATATGCATGTGTGTGTGTGTATGTATGTGTATCTACAGATAGACATAAAATCTTAATGTCTGAAAAATGCTTTACATTTTTATCTCACTTGACTTCATTTGAAAAGAAAGCCTAGGGGGCAGCTAGGTAGCACCATGCATAGAGAACCAGGTCTGGTCAGGAAGACCTGGGTTTGAATGTGGCCTCAAATACTTCCTAGCTGTGTGACCCTAGACAAGTCACTTAATTCCAATTACCTAGCCCTTGCCAATATTCTGTCCTAGAAATGATACTAAGATAAAAGGTAAGGGGAGAAGAGCAGAGATGAGAGGACAGGACAGGACAGGACAAGACAAGAGAGAGGAGAAGAGAGAAGAAGAGGGAAGATGAGAGAGGAGGGGAGAGGAGGGAAGAGGAGGGGAGG
>NW_025358729.1:0-1806 GCF_016433145.1 Gracilinanus agilis | reverse complement strand
TCTCTTTACAAGTCTCAGGGCGCTGCTTCCACAGTCGTATACCCGTCTGCACTGATTCCCCACTCAGGGTTTCAGAGCCTTAGTTCTTGGTTGTGTCTGCCTCCACCCAGGCCTCCAACTGTGCCTGCTCTCTGCTCCTGTGCTCTGCGCCCTGCGCCCACGCTCTGAGCCCTGCTCCCGAGCTTAGAGTTGGTGTGCGTTCTTTAGCTTTTTGGGGTCCTAAATCTTGCTGCTCTCAGGAACAGGCCCTGGAGCTGCCAATGACTCGATGGGTGCCCCAAACTTGCTCTATTTCTTTTTAGCTGGCTTCGGCGCTATAGGTGGTGTGTCTGGGGGGTTGGGGGGGTGGTTGCTCAGCCCGCGATTTATTGAGAGCTGTTTCACCCCTTTATAGCATGGAAATGCCTCAATTCCACATACCTTCCACGCTGTGCCCTGTTGTGGGGTTCCTCCGTTTGTCTGGACTTGTTTTTATGTCCACTTGAGGAGTTTTGTTTGTTTTGGTCAGGAGAGGTTAAAAGCTGCTTCTTACTCTGCTGCCATCTTAACCCAGAACCTCAATGATCTCTTTTTGATTTATGTAACCTTCATCATTACCACTATAATTTATTAAATACAGCACTTTTGTAATAGCCTCACATTTTTTGTCCCTACTTGAAGTTCTTTCACTTTTTCTTCCATTTTGCACAGGTCTATCAAATTATGGCTAGCAAGACAAAAAAGGAAAATAATAAATATTAGATGGAATGTGAAAAAATCAGGACACTAATACACTGCTGGTGGATATGCAAACTAATATAACCATTCTGGAGAGCAATCTGGAGCTGTGTCCACAGGGCCACAAAACTGTGAACACCCTTTGACCCAGAAACACCAGTATTGGGTCTGAACCCAAAGAGATCCAAGATAGGGGAAAAGGATCTACTTGTACCAATATATTCATAGTAGCTCTTTTTTAATGATGAAAAACAATTGGAAACTGAGGGGATGTCCATCTGTTGTGGAAGAACTTTATTAGTTGTTGTTTATGATTGCAATGAGATACCATTTTGCTTTAAGAAATGATGAATGGGCTTTTTCCGGGTTAAGATGGCGGCAGAGTAAGAAGCAGCTCTTAACCTCTCCTGACCAAAACACACAAAACTCCTCAAGGGGACATAAAAACAAGTCCAGACTAACGGAGGAATCCCACAACAGGGCACAGCGTGGAAGGTACATGAAATCAAAGCATTTCCTTGCTATAAAGGGGTGAAACAGCTCTCACTAAATCGTGGGCTGAGCAACCACCCCACCCCTACCCCCTCCACATACACCACCTATAGCGCTGAAGCCAGTTAAAAAGAAATAGAGCAAGTTTGGGGCACCCATCGAGTCATTGACAGCTCTGGGGCCTGTTCCTGAGAGCAGCAAGATTTGGGACTCCAAAAAGCCAAAGAACACACCCGAAATCTGAGTGCGGGCTTAGGGCTCAGAGCATGGGAGCAGAGCTCAGGCTAGCTAAGAGCTCAGGCTCCACGGAGGCGTGGGTGGAGACAGACACAGCCACGAGCTAAATCTCTGAAACCCTGAGTGGGGAACCAGCGTACGAGGGTATACGACTGTGGAAGCAGCACCCTGAGACTTGTAAAAAAACCTCTAGAAGAGGATCAAGCAAGGGGGTCCACCAGGGGGGTTGACCGCGGACAGACCCTGAGCACGAGGAAAAACCTGAGAAGCTGCTGGGCTAACCATGGCTACCCAGTCTCAGGAAGTTCAGAAGAGAAAGATTAACAACAAGAAAAAGAAGTCTTTAACACTCGACAACTT
>NW_025358728.1:0-2974 GCF_016433145.1 Gracilinanus agilis | reverse complement strand
CAACCATCTCACGCCAATGGACTCTATTCTGGGCAACTTCCCCCAACTGGGCATCTCACGCCAACGGACTCTGTTCTGGTCAACTTCCACCAACTGGGCATATCTGTTTTGGCCTTCTGACTTTTCTGTCTTTTATAGCAATCCCAAATGCAATTCATTTTATTACTTCCTCAGCCATCATGAAGATGAAATTTACAGCAAGGCAAGTCAAGTTTTGAATCAATTCTATTTCTAGTAGAAAGAAAGAAAGTACATCAACAGATATAGAAGTAGTTAAAGGTCCCTCTCAATCATAATTACATTCTATTTCTAGTTTTAATGATACATTAGAATTCTCCCTTCATTTCCTTCCATTGGCTTATAGGAATTTCCCATTAGGATATTACCTGATTCTCCCTTCTTTAATCCTAATTTAAATGTCTTTTGCCATGCTTTCTCTTTTAAATCCATCAATTATTACACTAGTAAATGTTTTCTTCCTAACACCCCTACTGTATATTCTATTCATGGCAAAGAAAGAGTATTTTCCATCATCACTCTTCCAGCAATACCTCTGAGGTTATAAATGCTCTGTCACAATAAGATCTCAGGCTCATTTTTGTTAATTATCCTCATTTCTTTGAAATATAGAAATCTGGCCCCATTTCTTCTTCCAAAAAATGTCTTCTGGGAAGGACTGAACACCTGTACTTTTATTTTTCCTCCTGTCACAAAAGTTTCCCTTTATACCTGCTCTTATTTTTATATGCAGGATTGTACTGGAGCTAGCTGATACTAACTCAGGAGAGCTAGTTGTTAAATTGTCAATGTGAGAATTTATACCTTGGAAACTGACAATGCTATAAATCAGGGTTTCATTGATTATTTTGTTGAATTTCTAGACACTGTATAAATTTAAGAAAGTTCTGGAGAAAATATTAATAATTCAGATTAAATTAAAATATGTGTTTTCATCATACTTTTTATTCCAGTCATTTGTTAAAACATTTACCAGCAAAGCCCTGACTAAATGTGGGTAGACTTTTTAATATTTTCTTTGATTAGGAAAGACAGTCTCTAAATGAATTCGGTCTTCCTGATATTCATTATATGTACCCCATAGCAAACCCAGGGCCTATAATTTCTTTTTTCTTTTTTGATAGTCTGGAAAATAAAAATACAATAAAAAATAAAATTCCATTTTCCAAAACCACATTAATAAGCCAGTTCTCAACTTCTCACATTTTTCTCTTTTAAATATTTGCTTTCACCTGAAAAAATTAATAAAACACTATTTGTTCCTGCTCAGTCCTTCAGTATTCTACTCATGTCTTCGTATTCACTCTACATTTTTTCCCAGGCTACTTCTTATAGCAGCATTTTTGTTTCCATACCTATCCATAAACTATTATTAAGTACCTACTATGTGTCAGTTCAGACTTATCAGGAGTTCATATGAACCCTCAGATTTGACAGTTCTCTTAGGAAGATCTCTATTACATTCTGAATATATGCTTTCTAGTTCTTCATAGCCTTCAAAAAATAATCATTTCCTAAAATGTCAAGCACTGAATATAAGTTAAAGAGGAGTTACTGTGAATTAGAGTAGATGGGAAACATCTCAAATAGAAATTAGTTTTTGTGAATATATACGATTAGATTGGTACAAAGAAGGGAAGTTAAACTAAAAAATAATTTCCCAAAACTATCTGTCTCACTAAATTTCAGGGGAAATTTTTCTTTTTATTGCTCCCATCTTCACTGACATCAGAGACAACTAGGTGGCAAAGTGCTAGACTTGGGGTAAAGAAGAGCTGAATTTAAGCTCAGTCTCAGGCACTTAACCAACTATTTGACCCTGAAAAAGTCACTTATTCTGTCTCAGTTTCCTAATCTGTAAAATCAGGGTAATAATAACCCCTACTTCCCAGGGTTGTTGTAATGATCAAATGAGAAAATATTTGCACATCATTTTGCAAACCTTGATGTTTTATATAAATGTTAGCTATCATTATTGTCAGTCATGGTGATATATGTCAGCCTTAGAGCACTTATGTGCCACAGTAGAGCATGAAATCTGGTATCAGGAAGACTCATCATCCTGAGTTCAAATCTGGTCACAGACACCAGCTATATGACCTTGGAAAAAATCACATAATCCTGTTTGCCTCAGTTTCCTCTCAGTAAAGCAAGTTGTAGAAGGAAATGGAAAACCACTATAGTATCCTTGCAAAGAAAATCCTAAATGGTGTCACAAAGAGTTGGGACATTGATGAAATGACAAAACATCAACCAGGGGCTAAAGAAAAAAGATCAAAATTAGCTCATTGCTTTATTTAAATAGAAGAGGAAAAAACTGGGAAGAAAAAAAGTGAGAATAGTAAGAAATAGAGCTGTAAAAAAAAGAATTTGAAATAATAGAAAAATAAACATAGCATTCCTCTTTTCCACTTCTTAGTTTCCTTGGCTTCTGACAAGACTTAGGTCAGAATTCACCTTTTGAAGGCACATGCTCAGCCTCCCCTTTCAGATACTCCCCATCCACTCAGTGTATGCCTTGTATGCTATCTAGTTATTTACATGTTCTCTTCCCCACAGAATATAAGTTCCTTGGAATCAAGGACTATATTTTCATGTTTCTATCCCCAACTCGTAACACAATGCCTGGAGCATAATTAGTATTCATTCTTACTTTTTTATTGATTGATTTCCTAGTCGACTATAGCCATAATATTTTGAACAGCCTCCAGTAAAATAGTTTTCTTCTTCAGAAAACCATAAGTGTGTTTTGCTGTTTGCATTACCTTTAAGGTTTGAATAATAATGCTTATAGTTATTATTGTTAATGATAATAATGGCTCACAATGAGAAAATATCACATAGCTTACAATGTTCTTACAACCCTATGAAGTAGATACACTATCATTGTGCCAATTCTTCACTACTGTATATGTAATATATATGGTACATACATATATATATGTATATGTGTGTA
>NW_025358727.1:0-2460 GCF_016433145.1 Gracilinanus agilis | reverse complement strand
ACTATCTCTGGCTGGGGGCTCAGAGCCATCAATATGAGACTGACACATAGGAAAGATCAGATTGGATATATGAATTTGGAATTAATTTTTCTAGAAAAAAAGGACCCATAGAAGCTGATAAGATCACCAAGAGAGAAGATGTAGAAAAAAAGAGGAAAGGGCTGAGAATTAAGCCTTGATTGACATCCACGTTTAGAGAATAAGACATGAATGGTGACTGAGCAAAAGATATGAAGAAGTAATGATGAGATAGGCAGGAGAATCAAAGGAACACTGACAAGGAAGCCAAGAGAGGGGGAACTATCCAAGAAGAAACTATGGTCCTGCTATAGGTCTATAAAACCAAGGTCTTTCAGGATTTGGGGGAAGGACCTACTTTGCATTTTCACCATGAGAGAGAATACTTTCACCAGGAGATCAAGAGAGAGAAGCTAGGAACCGAGATGGAATTTTGGCCTAATACAAGCTACTCCAAATGAGACCTGATCAATGTTTTTTGCCAATATGATGGATGTAATGCAAGGTGGCTAACAGAAACTTTTTGCTTCTGTAATTTCTAACAATCACAAAAAGTCAGTTAGAAGTCTTAGAATCTTCAGAAAGTCAGAACTTAAAGCTATAAATAGAGGTGAAGTTCCAACTGACGGGGCTTTTGCTTTCTGCCTTTTACTGTGGCTGCAGGCTTTTGCTTTTGCTTAGCCTGTTGGTTTCAGCCTTTTGGCTTGGCTTTGGCCTAATTGCTTCGGCTTTGGGCTGTGCTTATTTTGTCTTGGGGAAATTTAGATCTATCTCATTGCTCTGGACCTCTCCCTGATCTCTTCGTTTACATCCTTCCCCTTCCCCTGAATTTCCTTTGGGCCCTGGGTGGAAGGGAGGGCTTGGTGATTGGATACTGTAGACAAGTAGAGTCTCCTCAAATAAGTTATGCCTAGTTTTAGTGTTTTGATAAAGACTTTAATTAAAAGGCAATCAAATCTTCCTGACTGGGAGAGCAGGCTCTCTCAGTCTAAACCTCTCTGGGACCCATCCTCCACCATCACCCCTCTCCCTAGCAGTAATTAGAAAACCCCGAATTTCTTTCCCTCTGATAAACCTGAAATTAATAAATCCCCTTGTTACCTACTCAAAGCCTCTGCTGAATTACTATATCGAAGATTAAGGCAAGGGCTAAAGAGAGAAGGAATTATTTTCTTTTATTTCTTGAGGGAAACTGAGGCATCCAACTTAGGAGGAAGTACCTACCCATGACTTTTTACAGCCATCAGTTTGACTGAAAGGGAGGAGCCCTTTCCACTCCTCCCTGAGGGACTTTAGAAATTAACAAGAGAAAATCCTTCACCCAAACCCAAACATTTTTGACTAGCCCAAACTCCTTTACATCATAGGGATACCTTCTCTGCTTGAAGGGTCCAGCCTATTTCCCCAATATCCTCTGTCTCCAGCCTCTGTGAATAAACCTCTTTGAGCTGCCCTCTCCTACATAAGCCATTTCCCTTATCTCCTATATACCTTCCCATACCTTCATTCCTCCCCCAATCACCTTATAATCACCTATATCCTCTTTATCCTTCCTCACACCCAAATTGCCTTCGAGACTCACACAGATTACCTTATTTTTGATAAGATGGTATACTTAGAAAACCCTGGAGAGTCAACTAAAAACTGACTGAAATTGTTCATAATTTCAGGGTTGGGATATAAAACAAACCCACCCAAGTCATCCACATTTCTATTATTACCAATAAAAGCAATTAGTAAGATATAAAAGGAGAAATTCCATGTAAAATGACCTCAGAATTTGTCAAATACTTGGAAGTCTATCTGCTAAGATATTAACACAACTATAAAACACTCTTTACAGAAATAGAGAAGTAAATAATACAGAAATGTGAATTCCTGCAGGCTTACACCCGCATCCTTCCAGCAGCCCCCCCACCCCGCAGGTGATGAGGAAACTGAGGTCCAAGAAAGAGAGGTGGCCCCCTACTCTCCCACCTCCCCAAGTTTGCTCGGGACTCTAGAAAGGACCCAAGCAGGTGCGGTGCGGTCCCCTCACTGCTGCTGCCCCAGCGCCGCAGGTTGGGGCAGCTTCCAGCGTTCCTGGCAGGCGTTCCGCTGGGGCCCGACAGCCTGATCCTGGGGGAAACGGGGCGCCCAACTGCCGCTCCCTGCCCACCCCCTTCAAGGTAGGCAGCGCCTAAGCCCCCTCCCAGGCCCCAGGGAGCGTGGCAGAGGCGAGTCATTGGTCAGGAGGAGCCTCTGGAGCCCCAGGCTCCACCAGCCCATGTGGGCAGGGGGGATGACTTCAGTGGGCTGGTTGGCTTCTAAAGGCACTGAGGGGAGAAGCCGGCTTCAGAGCGCTCCCAGTCAGTGCAGCTAAGCAGCAGGCCCAGCAGCAGCGCCAGTCCATCTGACTTCCCTGTCCCTGAGGCTCCCTAACCCCCCATTTTATAAACCAGG
>NW_025358726.1:0-1707 GCF_016433145.1 Gracilinanus agilis | reverse complement strand
CTGGCAAGAAAATAACAGTTCAAAAGGCAGAATTTCACAATTAGAAAGTGAGGCTCAGAAATCAAATGAATTGACATGCAAATTGAAGACCAGAAATGACCAGCTAGAAGCTTTGAAGAACCAAACAGAACAGATTCAAAAGGAAAACCAAAAGATTATAGCTGAAAATCAGTCTCTAAAGGCTAGAATTGGGCAATTAGAAAAAGATGCCCCCAAATCAGAAGAATTAATAAGCAAATTGGAGACCAAAATCAAAAGGCTGGAAAACAGGATAGACCAAATTGAAAAGGAAAATCAAAAGAATATAGCAGGAAACCAGTCTCTAAATACAAGAATTGGACAAGTAGAAGCTAATGATCTCTCAAGACAGCAAGAAAAAATAAAGCAAAGTCAAAAGACTGATAAAATAGAATGAAACTTGAAATATCTCAATGAGAAAGTGACAGATCAAGAAAACAGGTCTATAAGAGATAATTTGAGAATCATTGGTCTTCCTGAAAAAGCAGAAATTAATATTAATTTGGACTCCATACTAAAGGAAATTATTGAGCAAAATTGCCCTGAAGTTCTACAACAAGAGGGCAATATAGACATTGAAAGGATCCATAGATCACCCTCTACACTAAATCCTGAAAAGACAACCCCCAGGAATATAATAGCCAAATTCAAGAGCTTCCACTAAAAGAAAAAAATTTACAAGAAGCCAGAAAGAGACAATTTAGATATCAAGGAGCACCAATCAGGATCACACAGGATCTGGCAGCCTCCACACTACAAGACCGCAAAGCTTGGAATATGATATTCAGAAAGGCAAAAGAACTGGGTCTACAACCAAGGATCACCTACCCATCAAAAATGACTATATACTTCCAGGGGAAAATTTGGGCATTCAACAAGATAGAAGATGTCCAAGTATTTTCACAGAAAAGACATGGAATAAATGGAAAGTTTGATATACAACCACAAAAATCAAGAGAAACATTAAAAGGCAAATAAGAAACAGATGGGAAAGAAAGAAAACACTTATTTTTAAATTTGCCTCTTTAAGGGTTTTGATAAGATCTAATTGTTTTTTTCCTATATGGAGAAATGTTATGTGTAATTCTTTGTAGTGAACTCTATTCACTATTATTGTATCCACTATTATAGTAATTAGAAGAATTATTCACAGGGAGAGGTTGGAGTACTAAATGGTTTAAAATGATATGAGGGGTGAGTAAGAGGGGGTTTAATAGTAGAGGACACTAAGAGAAACTTGAATGAATAAGAAAAATAGGATATTCTATTATACACAAAGAGGAAGGGGAGGGGATGAATACTATTATAAGAAGGAGAGAAAGAGAGCATTAAGAGGTAATATTTAAACCTTACTCTCAGTGTAATTAACCCTTAGAGGGAAGAGTAGCTATATCCATTGAGATATAGAACTCTATCTAACCCTACAGAGAAAGTCAGAAGGGATAAACCACGGGAAGCAGAGGAGTGGGGAGGTCAAAAAAGGGAGGGGAGGAGAAGGAGATGGAATTCATTAGGCCTTAAAAATAAAAAGAGGGGAATAAAAAGGGAGGGAGTAGAAACGGTAGTAAATCAAGGGAGGGGACAAGGGTTACTGGTTTAAAACAAATCAAAGGTTTAAAAGAAATAGCCTAAGAAGAAGGGGCAGAACTAAGAGAGGATACCAAAATGTTGGGGAATACACAGCTGATA
>NW_025358725.1:0-1824 GCF_016433145.1 Gracilinanus agilis | reverse complement strand
CTGACTTTAAAGAGAAAAGGGGTAAAAATCAATATGAGAGAAATAAATGGAGGAAATAGCAAATGTGAAAATCATAACCTTAAATGTGAATCGATTAAAGAATCCAATAAAAAAACTAGCTTTAGAGATAAGATGCCATCCAACTACATTTAAGAAATACATATAAAAATATATTCACTATAAAAATAATAATGAAATGAAGTTTATTTTATAGCATATAATTTTAAAAAATGTATTTTAAAAATAGTGTCAGACTACTGAGAATATATATTAAAAATAGGCAGAAATTACTTGTTAAATATATGCCTTTGTTGAAAAATTGTAATTAAAAATAGCATTTCTAAAAATATATGCACCGGGAGGCGGGGTTAAGATGGCAGCAGAGTAAAAAGCAACTTCTTGACCTCTCCTAACCTACGCATATAGGACTCCTCAAGAAGACATAAAACGAAGGAAGGGACCCCACAACAGGGCGCAGCATTGGAGGTACGTGGAAACGGGGCATTTCCATGATATATAGGGGTGAAACAGCTTACACGAAAAAACGAGCAGAGCAACCCCCTCCCCCACCCCCCACCACCTACCACGCCAAAGCCAGCGCACGGGAGTCGGACCAGGTTTGGGGCACCCATCAGGTCATTGGCAGCTCACCAGGGTTTGTTCCTGGGAGCAGCAAGACTTGGGTCCCCCCCCCGCCCCTCTCCCTCCCCGGAGGCTGAAGAACCTGAGGATTCTGAGCGCAGACCCTGAGCCCAGGTGCAGGCAAAGGGGCTGACACAGGCTTCGGCTGAGGCACGGATTAAAGTGCGGACTGGGGAGCGGACAAAGGGGCTGATCCTGAGTGCGGGAGCCGACCTGGAGTGGGGACCCAGTGCAGAGAGGTGCTTGACTGTGGAAGCAGCTCCCTGAAACTGTTAAAGGAGCTTCAGGCAGAACGCACAAGGAGACCACCAGGAGGCTTGTCCCAAAACAACTATACCTAAGACCTCAGGAATCTCTAAAGAGCTACAAACAGATTCTGGGCAGAAGCATAAAGCTGAGAGGGAACTCAGCTTAATATGGCAAGCCAGAATCATCAGGAAAACCAGAAGAGAAAATTGAAGAAGAAAAAACCTTTAACACTTGACAACTTTTACACAGAAAAAATCCAGAAAACAGAGGAAACAGTAGAGGAGAACAAACAATCCAAACCTTCCCAAAACAATGAAAATGAGTCACAAAGTCTTGAAGAGTTCAGATCTGAAATCATGAGAAAGATGGAAGAGATCTGGCAAGAAAATAACAGTTTAAAAGGCAGAATTTCACAATTGGAAAGTGAGGCAAGTAAATCAAAGACCAGAAATGACCAGAATGAAAAGGAAAACCAAACGATTGTAGCCGAAAACCAGTCTCTAAAGACAAGAATTGAGCAATTAGAAAAAGATGCCCCCAAATCAAAAGAATTAATAAGCAAATTGGAGCTCAAAATCAAACAACTGGAAAACAGGTCAGACCAAACTGAAAAGGAAAATCAAAAGCTTATAGCAGAAAACCAGTCTCTAAAGACAAGAATTGGGCAAGTAGAAGCCAATGATCTATCAAGACAGCAAGATCAAATAAAACAAAGTCAAAAGACAGATAAAATAGAAGGAAACATGAGATATCTCAATGAGAAACTGATAGATCAAGAAAACAGGGCTAGAAGAGACAACCTGAAAATCATTGGCCTTCCTGAAAAACCAGAATTTAATAGAAATTTAGACTCCATACTAAAAGAAATTATTCAGCAAAATTGCCCTGAAGTTCTACAACAAGAGGGCAATATAGACATTGAAAGGATCCATA
>NW_025358724.1:0-2173 GCF_016433145.1 Gracilinanus agilis | reverse complement strand
AGGGAAGAACTTGGAGCTAAGAAACTCCCTTAAATGATAAGGAAAATAGGAAAAAGTCCAGAAAATCTCAGATTGAAGTTAGGGAAAGAAATTGGGAAAAGACATGACCCCACCCTGAGGGAGCCCCCAGTTTGAGGGGAAGACGTGGACCCTGAGCTCAGGGAGCCCCTAGTCTGAGGGGAGACATGTCCCTGTCCTCAAGATCCCTCTTCTGTGATGGGGATACCCAGTCAGGAGGAGACAGGCCCACACTTGAGGAGGCCCTAGTCTGAGAGGAAGATAGAGCTCCAAGCTCAGGAAGCCTCTGTACTTTGGATGAGAGCCCTCGTAGGTGATTTGGGTGGGAGATTACAGAGACGGAGATCAAACAATTCTGCCCCTCAGTGAAGGAAGGAGACCTTCCTCTTTTCTCTGGGGTTCCAGCATACACGCATGTACACACACACATACACACACACAGACAAACATACAGACACACATAGACATAGACTCACAGAAATACAGACACACCTAGACATAGACACACACCCAGACACATACAGACACCCCCCCCCCCCCAGACACACCTAGAAATTTGCCTGGCTTTATGTGTATTTGCCTGACATCTGCCTAACAAATCAGGCATTCCTCCTGGGGTGTGTTGGGGGTAATCCTTCATGGTTTTGTTTAACCCTCCTTGAGACACCACTTTGCCACTCCCAGTGTGCCTTAAGATTCCATGCCCATTCCCCCTCTGCCCCCATCCCCCACCTTGTCGAGCTGTGCCCTGACTCCTTGCCTCAGAATAGGAACAAAGCCTGCTAACTGTCTGAGAACGGATACACTTCCATAACCCAAAATAATCCCAGGCAGAACGGAGGGCTTGGCTCCTTTTTTTTAAACCTTTCCCTTCTGTCTTAGAATCACCACTGTGTGTGGGTTCCAAGACAGAGGAACGGTAAAGGCCAGGCAGTTGGGATTAATTGCCTTGCCCAGCTTGGCTCCCCTTTTTGCCCTGTTCCCTCCCTTCCCCAAGGCATTAAGTGTGCTCTCCCTCACTCCCCCACTCCATCCTTCTTTCTACCTGTTAAATGGTTTCGATTGGGTGGTTGGGATGAAAGCTCTCGGTGAGAACCTGGGTCAATCAGCCCATTTTCTGCTGTCCCTCAGACATGTTAGGAAGGTGTCAGCTCCAATGAAGAATGAGGAATTCCCTGGCTCCTAGATGGAGCCTTGCCTCCTAGGGGGAAAAAGAGGTCAATCTGCCTTTCTATCTCCCTGACAAACCTTAAAGGGTTAACCTCTGGGCTTCCTTCTCCTCCTCCCCCCAGCCAGGACTACTTTAAGGAAAATGGTCCATTACAGGTGAGCTGCTATTGCCATGGAGACCACAGCATCAGCTGCGGAGAGGGGCTGCCAGAGGAGCTATGCCCCATCACTTGCAGATCCCCAAAGTACTCTCCTCCCCGGCTTCTTCCTCTACCAAGAGAGGCCCAGGGGAGTGGGGAGAGGAGAGATGAGGGGCAGTGTGAGGCAGAGCGGACAATCCTTGAGGAAACGGGGCGCTGGACAGAGGGCCAACATGGGCGGGATTTGGGCAGGGAATGAGGAGGGAGGGAGGGGGAGGAAGAGCTCCCAAAGGGGGCAAATGTGGGGGCCCTCCCCCCCCCCCGCTCTCTGTATGTGCCTGGGGCAGAGGTCAGCCGCCAAGGATGGTCCCGGCCCAAGCTGAACTCCCTCAGGGAAGTCCCCAGGGAGGGTCCTTTAAGGGTTCCAGGTTCTCTGCGACAACCCACAGAGCCCCTGTTGAGCTACCTCCTTGTTTCGGAATTATTTAAATAAGAGGGAAAGTGCTCCTTGCTCCTCGCTCCTCTCTCTGCTGAGCTCTCCGTAGCTCTGTCGCCATGGAAACTAGTCAACTGCAGTCTCAGAATGGGGGGGGCGTTCCTTAAAGAGACATGACGTGTGAGTGCCCCCCAACAGATACGCACACCCATTTCCACGCTGACACATGCACAGGCACCCGGTGCAGCAGCATCCCTCTACAGAACGTATCTACAGGCGTTCACACACACGCACGCCCCCTCCAAACCTAGAGGTACACGCGAGGGGTGGAGGACGTCCCCAAAAGCACCCCCCGCCAGGCACCCGCAAGCCCATCCAAGTCAGATCCCTTCCCAGTCCCCCACTGAAG
>NW_025358723.1:0-8082 GCF_016433145.1 Gracilinanus agilis | reverse complement strand
ATTATATACATATTATATAATATATAAACTATATTAGTTTAAAAAGTGGTTGCCAAATTGTAATAATTAAAGTTAAATTATGAGTCTGTTAGTAGCTTTAACAATTTAGTTTAATCAAAGTAGAGAAAGTAAAGAGAGGGAAATGTAGGAAAGAGGGAGAGAGTTGTCTAGCCTACCTGTTCCCATGAAATAGAAGCTCCCCCCTGATAGGGTTCCAATCTCCAGTCAGAAGTTTGCAAGAGTCACTTCAGCAAGAGTCTGCAGAGTAGTAGCATCTCCAGCAAGAGCGTCACCAAAGCAAGAATGTATCTTCAGTCAGTCACCAGAGCCAGATAATCCCTCCAACAAGAGTCACTAGCTCAATAGTGTTTCTTCAGTTTGAGTCACCAACCCAGGAAATCCAAATCTGAGTCCCTTCAGCCTGATCACCAATGCAGGAATGAATCCCAGTCTCCACCAGGATCTGAATGGGAATTCAAATGAATCTTCAGACCCCTGGTCATACCTTTATAAGCCCTTTTCTTCTCTACCTACTAGCTCTTCCACGTCACATCTCAGGAACCAATCATAGTTCTTAATTTTCCTGGTACCATGCAGAGGCGCAGTGCCTGTGGGAACAATTTCCTGTCTCATTGGTCTCAACTTCCTATCTCTGAGGGTGTGTGTGTACTTGCACATCTCAATGGTAAATACTGATTGATTGCATCAAAGCAAAACAAAGGGAGAGTAATACCCTTTTTAGTTCTTTATACAATTGAGAAATGAGAGTTTTATCAGAGAAATTTATTGTAAAATTTTTTCCTAGTTTGTTGTTCCCCTTCTAATCTTGGCTTCATTGGTTTTGTTAGTACAAAAACTTTTTAGTACAATCAAAATTATTCATTTTACATCTTGTAATGTTCTCTATCTCATTTGGTCATAAATTCCTCCCTTCTCCAAAGATCTGGCAGATAAATGTTCCCCACATTTACTTATAATATCACTCTTTATGTTAATCATATACCCGTTTTGACTTATCTTGGTATAAGGTGTGAGATTTTGATCTAAATCTAATATTTGCCAAACTGTTTTCCAATTTTCCCAGCAGTTTTTGTCCAACAGTGAGTTCTTATCCCAAAAGCTGGGATCTTTAGGTTTATCAAACACTAGATTGCTGAGGTCAATACCCCTAATCTATTCTATTGATCACCATTCTATTTCTTAGCCAATACCAGACTGTTTTCATGATTACTCCTTTATAGTACAGTTTAACATCTGGTACTGCTAGGCCACCATCCTTCACATTTTTTTGTTAGTTCCTATGATATTCTTGACCTTTTGTTCTTCCAGATGAATTTTGTTATTATTTTTCTAGTTCTATAAAATGGTTTTTTTTTGGTACTTTGATAGGTATGGTACTTAGTAAGTAAATTAATTTAGGTAGGATTGTCATTTTTATCATATTAGCTCAGCCTACCCATGAGCAATTAATGTTTTTTCAATTGTTTAGTTCTAATTTTATTTCTGTGGAAACCGTTTTGTAATTCTGTTCATATAATTCTTGTGTTTGTCTTGGCAAATAGATTCCCAAAGCATTTATATTGTTTAGAGTGATTTTAAATGGAATTTCTCTTTCTAACTCTTGCTGCTGAGTCATGTTGGAAATATACAGAAATGCTGATGATTTATTTTGTATCTTGAAACTTTGCTAAAGTTATTAATTATTTCCACTTTTAGTTGATCTTCTAGGATTCTCTAAGTAATACCATGTTATTATTAAAAATGATGAAAGCTGAGATTAAAAGGGAGAATAGTATTTTAATAAAAACCATGCTGATAGAGATAAATCGACCACAAGTCTGTAAAAAACCTATTCAAAAATCGCCTCGGCCATTTTACCTTTCATATCTTCATGCACCCAGGTAACTAAAGAGACTGCCCCTCCTGACTCCAGGAGTCTTATCCCCTCTTTTACATTATCACGCTTCCTGTCTGCCATGAGGAATCATGGGAAATGTAGTTTTCCAAAGTCCCCATAAATGTCCACAGTAAGTTTGTCATATAATCTACATACCTTAACACTCAAATGAGCCCCCAAAACCTCTAAATAGAACTCCAAGTGATTTTAACTAACACAACCATCATATCTTCCACAAAGAGTGATGGTTTGGTTTCCTTATTGCCTACTTAATTCCTTCATTTTCTTTGGCTTCTCTAATTGCTAAAGTTAGCATTTCTAGTACAATGCTAAATAATAGAGGCGATAATGGGCATCCTTGCTTCACTCCTGATCTTATTGGGAAGGCTTCTAACATCCCCATTGCAGATGATACTTGCTGATGGTTTAAAATAAACACTATTTGAAAGGCCCTTTTATTCCCATGCTGTCTAGTGTTTTCAATAGGAAAGGGTATTGTATTTTGTCAAAGGTTTTTTCTGCATCTAGTGACATAATCATGTGATCTCCCTTAGTTTGTTTACTGATGTGGTAAATTATGCTGATAGTTTTCCTAATACTAAATCAGCCTTGCCTTCCAGTATAAATCCCACTTATAGTCATAGTGAATAATCCTTGTGATATATTGCTGTAGTCTCTTTGGTAGTATTTTATTTAAGATTTTTGCATCAATATTCATTAAGGAAATTGGCCTGTAATTTTCTTTCTCTTTTTTTGGTCTTCCTGGCTTAAGTATTAGCACCATATAAAAAGAATTTGATAGGATTCCTTCTTTCCTCATTTTGTCAAATAATTTGTATAGTGTTGGAATTAATTGTTCTTTAATTGTTTGATGGAATTCACTTGTGAATCCATCCAGTCCTGGGTTTTTTTCTTGAGGAGTTCATTGATGGATTGTTCAATTTCTTTTTCTGAGATGAGATTATTTTAGCATTCCTAGTTCTTCTTTCGTTAATGTAGGAAATTTATATTTTTTGTAAATATTCGCTCATTTTACCTAGATTTTCAGATTTATAGGCATTTAATTTGGCAAAATAGCTCCTAATAATTGCCTTAACTTCCTTTTCATTAGAGGTGAAATCACCCTTTTCATTTTGATACTGATAATTTCATTCTCTTCTTTCCTTTTAAAAATGAAATTAACCAATGATCTATTTTATTTGGTTTTTTTCCTAATCTTATTTAGTAGCTCAATAGCTCTTTTAATTTCAATTTTATTAATTTCTCCTCTGATTTTTATAATTTCTAAATTAATTTTCAATTGAGTATTTTAAATTTGCCCTTTTTCTAGTTTTTTAGTTACATGCCCAATTCCCTGATCTCCTTCTTCTCTATTTTATTGACATAAGCATTCAGGAATATAAATTTTCTCCTGAGCACTGCTTTGGTTGTATCCCATAAATTTTGATATGTTGTTTCCCCATTGTTATTCTCTTCCATGAAATCAGTGATCATTTCTATGATTTGTTCTTTGACCCACCCATTTTGAAGAATTAGATAATTTAGTTTCCAATAAATTTTTAATTTGCCTTTCCATCAACCTTCATTGATTATAACTTTTATTGCATTATGATCAGAAAGTTGCATTAATTATCTCTGCTTTTCTGCATTTGGTTGTGAAGTTTTATACTCTAGCACAGGGGTCGGCAACCTTTTTGGCCATGAGAGCCATAAATGCCACATTTTTTAAAATGTAATTTTGTGAGGGAGCTGGGAGTTCTGGGTTAAGATGGCGGCAGAGTAAGAAGGAGCTCTTAACCTCTCCTGACCAAAACACACAAAACTCCTCAAGGGGACATAAAAACAAGTCCAGACGAATGGAGGAACGCCACAACAGGGCACAGCGTGGAAGGTACGTAGAATCAGGGCATTTCCATGCTATAAAGGGGTGAAAGAGCTCTCACTAAATCACGGGCTGAGCAACCACCCCACCCCCACCCCTCCACACACAACACCTATAGCGCCAAAGCCAGCTAAAAAGAAATAGAGCAAGTTTGGGGCACCCATCGAGTCATTGGCAGCTCTGGGGCCTGTTCCTGAGAGCAGCAAGATTTAGGACCCCAAAAAGCTAACGAACGCACACAAAATTGGAGCGCGGGAGCAGGGCGCCGAGAGCGGACGCAGGACGCAGAGCAGGGACTCAGAGCGCAGGCACCAGTGGAGGCGTGGATGGAGGCAGACACAGCCACGAGCTAAAGCTCTGAAACCCTGAGTGGGGAACCAGTGCAGATGGGCATACGACTGTGGAAGCAGCGCCCTGAGACTTGTAAAGAAACCTCCTGAAGAGTATCAAGCAAGGGGGTCCACCAGGGGACTTGACCTTGGAAAAAACCAGAACTCAGACCTCAGGAGCCAATAGACCACAGACAGACACTGAGCGCAAGGAGAAACCTGAGAAGCTGCTGGGCTAACGATGGCTACCCAGTCTCAGGAAGTTCAGAAGAGAAAGATTAACAACAAGAAAAAGAAGTCTTTAACACTCGACAACTTTTCCACAGAGAAAATCCAGACAACCGAGCAAACAGAGGAGGAGAACAAACAAGCATCCGGACCCTCCTCAAATAAGGAAAACTCCTCACAAGCTATGGAAGAGTTCAAAACTGAGATTTTGAGGAAAATGGAAGAGATCTGGCAAGAAAATAACAGTTTAAAAGGTAGAATTTTGCAATTGGAAAGTGAGGCTCAGAAACCAAATGAACTGATAAGCAAATTGAACAACAGAAATGACCAGATTGAAAAGGAATGCCAGAAGATTATAGCTGAAAACCAGAAGATTATAGCCCAAAACCTAAAGATTATAGCCGAAAACCAATCCCTAAAGGCTAGAATTGAGCAATTGGAAGCTAATGATCTCTCAAGACAACAAGAACAAATAAAACAAAGTCAAAATACTGAAAAAATAGAAGGAAACATGAAATATCTCAATGAGAGAGTGACAGACCAAGAAAACCGGTCTAGAAGAGACAATTTGAGAATAATTGGTCTTCCAGAAAAAACAGAAATTAATAGAAACCTGGACTCCATACTAACAGAAATAATCCAGCAAAATTGCCCTGAAGTCCTACAACAAGAGGGCAATATAGACATTGAAAGGATTCATAGAACACCTGCGGCATTCGATCCAGAAAAGAAAACACCCAGAAATATAATTATCAAATTCAAGAATTTCCAAGCAAAAGAAAAAAATCTTACAAGAAGCCAGAAAGAAACAATTCAAATATCAAGGAGCACCAATCAGGGTCCCACAGGATCTGCCAGCCTCCACACTAAAAGATCGCAAGGCTTGGAATACGATATTCAGAAAGGCAAGAGAGCTGGGCCTGCAACCACGGATCAACTACCCATCAAAATTGACTATATATTTCCAGGGGAAAGTATGGGCATTCAACAAAATTGAAGAATTCCAGGTATTTGCACAGAAAAGATCAGGGCTAAATGGAAAGTTTGATATCCAACCACAAAAATCGAGAGAAACCTGAAAAGGTAAATAAGATACAGAGGGGAAAGAAAGAAAACTTATAATTTTTAAATTTGCCTTTTTAAGGGCCTCAGTAAGATCTAATTATCTGTATTCCTATGTAGAGAAATGTTATGTATAATTCTCTGTAGTGAACTCTATTCACTATTATAATATTCACTATTATAGTAATAAGAAGAATAATTCACAGGGTGAGGGTGGAACACTAAATAATCTAAGATGGCATGGGGAATGGGAAAGAGGGGGTGAATAGCAGGAGACACCAAGAGAAACTTGAGTGAATAAGAAAATAGGATATTCTATTACACACAAAGAGGGCATGGGAGGGAGAGGGGACAAATACTATTATTAGAAGGAGAGGAAGAGAGCATTAAGAGGTAATAATCAAACCTTACTCTCAGTGTAATCAACCCCGAGAGGGAAGAGTAGCTACACTATCCATTGGGACATAAAACTCTTATCTAACCCTTTTGAGAAAATTAGAAGGGAAAAACCAAGGGGAGCAGGGGAGTGGGGAGGACAAAAAAAGGGAGGGGAGAAGGGGGAGGGAATTCATAAGGCCTTTAAAAACAAAAAGAGGGGGGGGGAAATAAGAGAGGGGGTAGAAAGGGAAGTTAATCAAGGGAGGGGATAAGGGATAGCGGCTCAATAGCAAACCACTGCTTTAAAAGGAAAAAGTATAAGGAAAAAGGGGGTAGGAAGAGGGGAGGATTCAAAAATGTCAGCAAATGCGCAACTGATGATTATAACTCTGAATGTGAATGGGATGAACTCTCATAAAATGGAAGCAAATAGCAGAGTGGATTAGAAACCAAAATCCCACCATCTGTTGTCTACAAGAAACACATATGATGTGGGTGGACATACACAAGTTTAAGGTTCAGGTTTTGAGCAAAATCTTTTGGGCATCAAATGAGAAAAAGAAGGCAGGAGTGGCTATTATGATTTCTGACAAAGCCAAAGTAAAAATAGATACGATTAAAAAAGACAGGGAAGGTCATTACATCCTGATTAAAGGCAGTATAAACAATGAGGAAATAACGCTGCTCAATATGTATGCACCAAGTGGCATAGCACCCAAATTCATAAAGGAGAAACTGGCAGAGCTCAAGAAGTAAATAGATAGTAAAACCATACTAGTGGGAGATCTAAATATTCCTCTGTCAGATCTAGATAAATCAAACCGAAAAATAAATAAGAAAGAGGTAAGAGAGGTGAATGAAGTCCTAGAAAAATTAGATTTAATTTATATGTGGAGAAAAATAAATAGGGACAAAAAGGAATACACCTTCTTCTCAGCTGCACAGGGCACATTCACAAAGATTGACCATGTTATAGGGCATAGAATCATTGCAAACAAATGCAAAAGAGCAGATATAATAAATGTAACCTTCTCAGATCATAATGCAATAAAAATAATAATCAGTAAGGGGACCTGGACAGGCAAATCAAAAACCAATTGGAAATTAAACAATATGATTCTCCAAAACCAATTTGTCAAAGAAGGAATCATAGAAACAATCAACAATTTCATTGAAGAAAATGACAATGATGAGACATCCTACCAAACTCTGTGGGATGCGACCAAGGCAGTACTCAGGGGGAAATTTATATCCTTGAGTGCATATATAAACACATTAAGGAGGGCAGAAATCAATGAATTGGGCATGCAACGCAAAAAATTAGAAAGCGAGCAAATTAAAAATCCCCAGATGAAAACTAAATTAGAAATACTAAAAACCAAGGGAGAAATTAATAAAATCGAAAATAAAAGAACTATTGAATTAATAAATAAGACTAGAAGCTGGTACTTTGAAAAAACAGATAAAATAGACAAAGTACTGGTCAATCTAATAAAAAAAAAGGAAAGAAGAAAACCAAATTGATAGTATCAAAGATGAAAAGGGAGACCTCACCTCTAATGAAGGGGAAATTAAGGCAATCATTAAAAACTATTTTGCCCAACTATATGGCAATAAATATAACAATTTAGGAGATATGGACGAATATTTACAAAAATATAAATTGCCTAGATTAACAGCAGAAGAAATAGAATACATAAATAATCCCATATCAGAAAAAGAAATTGAAGAAGCCATCAAAGAACTCCCTAAGAAAAAATCACCAGCGCCTGATGGATTCACAAGTGAATTCTATCAGACATTCAAAGAGCAACTAATCCCAATACTATACAAATTATTTGATATGATAAGCAAAGAAGGAGTCCTACCAAATTCCTTTTATGACACAAATATGGTACTGATTCCAAAGCCAGGGAGATCAAAAACAGAGAAAGAAAACTACAGTCAATCTCCCTAATGAACATAGATGCAAAAATCTTAAATAGAATACTAGCAAAGAGACTCCAGCAAGTAATTAAGAAAATCATTCACCACGATCAGGTGGGATTTATACCAGGAATGCAAGGTTGGTTCAACATTAGGAAAACCATCCACATAATTGACCATATCAACAGTCTAACAAACAAAAATCACATGATTATCTCAATAGATGCTGAAAAAGCCTTTGACAAAATACAGCATCCATTCCTATTGAAAACACTGAAAAGTATAGGAATAGAAGGACCTTTCCTAAAAATAATAAACAGTATATACCTAAAACCATCAACAAGCATTATATGCAATGGGGATAAATTAGAAGCCTTCCC
>NW_025358722.1:0-7189 GCF_016433145.1 Gracilinanus agilis | reverse complement strand
TTTGAACCTAGGACCTCCAGTCTCTAGGCCTGACTCTCAATCCACTGAGCTACCCATCTACCCAACTGCCCTCAAGACAGTAGATTCTTGTAAGGCTTAATAATGCTGTTACCAAAAACAACAGCAATATCACAACAACCACAAATGTTATGGTTTTCAATTAAATATCCATAATAAGAATTTGAGAATTATATCAAGTCTAAACATCAATTCAGGAACATCAGGCAAAGATTAATGCTTCTCATCTCAATAATGCATTAAAGTTACAATTCATATTTTTTGTTTTTTCCCTTTAAATACCAAGAATAGCTTCTTATAACAGGCTCTATGGAGGCCTTTTTGACTCTTTTTGTAGTCAGACTTAAACATGACTAGAATAGAGGAAAGAGAGTTGTCTGTAGAATTAGAATGTGTCAAAAATAACACAAATTTTTATAAGTTTTCTCAAGGAATGTTAAATTGATTAAAAATATAAAGTAAAAATACCATTAAAGAACCAAGAAGATTTCAAAGACTTTTCTGAGCTGCATACTTTGAATATTAACATGTTTTCACTAATTCAATATATTTCATCCCTCTTAAAATTGCATTCATATAAGTTTTGCATTTTTTTGTCAAAGACTTTCTTTGAATATTTATTTCCCTACATTCTGGAATGTTGTGGTCTTCTAAGTCAGAGGCCAATAAAGGAGTTGTAATTCTGAAGTCCTACTTGAATATGTGTTCAGGTATATTGTTATCTTCAGAAATGTTTTCGTTTTTTGTTCAAATATATATAAGTATATATGTATTATATATTCTGGGGACCATGAACTGGTGTGTGTGTATATATAACCATGAATGTGCTAAATAAAAGAAAAAGTTCTCAGGTTTCTTCACTTGGTAAGTAAGAATGTCAAAATTTGCTAATTGAGCATGGGTCTTGGTAAGGAAATGACCTTCAGGCTTACTCAATTAGCAAATTTGAACAAAAAACAAAAACATTTCTGAAGATAACAATATACCTGAACACTTTAAGTGGCTGAACACTGATAAACTCTACTGATCATTGGTGAGAGTAATCCTGCCTTCAGAGCAATACAATAGTTTGGTATTTGACCTGCTTTGACATTACAGAGTCATTCATTTTAGTTAAAATTTGTGAATCTTCCATCTGGAAAAAACTAGCCATTCTGTACTTATGTTTTTTCACTCTTTTCAGATTTTGTGATGGCTGGCTTATCTCTCTTCATAAATAACTAAAAGTATCACTGACTGAGTCATCCAAAGGCAGATGAATTCATCACAGCCTCATAACTCATCCATGTAGGTTTAAAAATAGAAGAAACACAAATAACCAGTGGTATACGATGCATTACCATATGGAAAATACTTGAATAAAGAAGTACACACAGACAACTAAAGCTTGGATGTGGGGGGGGAATAAAGTGTGTTTGAATAATATCTTTCATCAAAAGCTTTAAATGTAAAGCAGGGATTCTTAACCACATTTGTGTCATGTATCCCTTTAACAATCTGGTGGGGCCTAAGGACTCCCATCTCAAAATAGTGTTTTTAAAAGCATAAAATAAAATATATGGAATTATAAAAACTATTTAGACTGAATTTAAGTATATCTTTAAAAATAAGTTCAAGTACCCCAGAGTCTATATTTCTGTACATTAAAGTTCTAGAAAAATACTAATTAGAACTCCTGTGAATAAAGTTTGTGAAGCTTAGGAATTGCAGCAATAAAGATTCTTTAAGACTTAAAAGTGGGTAGAAACACTACTAAAAGGAACAACTGTACACTTACCTCTTGCCATTATTACATTCATCTTAAGCATAACATACTCCTCTTTCCACCTTTATTCCTTCTCCATCTCCAGATATTGGATTCACTGCAATTTCTTTCATTCCAGAATTCCTTGGCTTTTCTGTCACATATGGACCAGTTGACTTCTTTCACCAATTTATATCAGTGACTGATACTTAGCTATTGTCTTTGTCTTCTTGTAACTGAGACCCTCTACCTACTCGTGCTTCATCCTTCTTATCTGCATATAAGTAGATTTCAATTCCCTTTAATTCGACCTCCCTCCTAACAAACTCACTTTTTTCCTCCTCTGATTTACTATTTCTTTGCCAGCTTTAATTGATAAAAATTCTCCTTTTACATTCTATTTACCAGGGACTCATTTGGATTCTTCCACTTTTTGTGAATTGCTGAAATTGTTAACTGGTGACTCTTAATTCCAATGGCCTCCAAAAGACCCTGTATTTTCATTCTTTTTGCTGATTTGTAAACAAAGATCCTAGTTGAAGGGCTAAGATACTGAAGATTCAAGAAGGGAACATAATCAGCCATGCTTTTAAAACAAAACAGAAAAGAAATAGGATCAGAAACTAAAAATCTTTGTGTCTACTTTATTTCCATGAAAATATTTATAGAAATTGATAGTGTGAACAAAAAAGGTATCCTTGATGAAAATATCAAAAAGACAAGCTATCATATTGTTTTCTAAAATAAATCCCATTGTCACAGTAATGCTATTCAATAACAATTTACTTTAAATGATGAGATTCCCCTATGCCTATAGTTTGGTGACACATGTTATTTTGGAAATAATTTTGTTCAGTGACTTCTGTAGTATCATCACTAAAACACCATAAAATGCTCACCTAAGGTATTTGCTAGTAATATACAGAGACCAAACAAAAGCACTTTTTATAGATATTTGATTTCTCTAAAAGCTCTTAAAGGTAGTACTATTTATTATACCTTAAATGGAGAACATCGGAAAGCCTTTTCTTTTAAATAAATAATAAATTGAAAAATAACATTTTACTATCAATATAGAAAAAATTTAAATGATCAAAAACATATTACTCAAATGACTCCATGTAACTAGATAACCTTTTTATTGAATTAAAAGGTTGATCATTAAATAATCATCAGACGTGGAAGACTTAAAATGAGAAGGTTTAAGGATATGATAGAAGGAAAAGATTGGCTTAACCATATTTTTGGAAATTGTCCAATTGTTTGCTATAGGGAAAAAATAGAAAAATAACAACTGGAAAATAAAAACAAGCCAACAAAATATGTGTTATTATTTTAGTAGACATACAAATATACATATTCTTAAAACCAATATCTTACCAGGGATAGCATATGAATTATAATTTTGGAACCACATGGTATCAAAAAAATTTAACTATATGTGATATCAAAGACAATCAATTCCTTTTGGCAAATGTAACCTATCTATATTATATTACCAGTGAATGTGTGTGATTGAAAAGCCCATATCATTGGAAGTCGTTAAGTAAAGATTGTGTTCATTTATCAGGTTTCTGGGTGGCATGGTGTATAGAATACTGGACTTGAATACAGGAAGATTCAAGTTTGAATTTGACTTCAGATATCTTTATAAAACTAGACAACCTCTTAACATCTCAATCTCAACTTCCTCATCTTTAAAAGAAAGAAAATTTGAACACCAACTATACAAAGTTATGAGTATCAAATGAGATAGCATTTCAAAATGTCTTGTAAACTACAATATGCTATATAAATACGGTTATTGTTATCATCATCATTATCATCATTGAAAAAAAACTATTTAAAATTCTTACTATATTCTAGGGACTATTGAGTACTGGGTTTATAATTATAAATGTGAGGTAGTCCCTGTCTGGAGAGTTCTCATATTCCAGTAGAAGATAAAAAAAAATGTTCACAGATAAATAAATACAGAATTTATGCAGAAAAAATAAGGTGTGATCTTGGGGAAGGACAAAAAACAACTAGAAAAATCTGGAGAGGTTCCAAGAGGCAAAAGTAAGAAAGGAGAGCATTCTAGGCATGATGAATAGCTTGTTTAAAGCCCTGGAGGTAGGAAGTAGAATGTCACATAGAGATTATATATAGCAAATAGAACATTTTGTCTGGACTAGATGTAGAGAGTGTGAGGAGGAATAAAAAAACATGATCTATCTGGAAAGATAAGCCAGAGCAAGATTATGAATGTCTTTAAATGTCATAGAAGTAAATTATGTCATTGAAATTGCAATCTTGTTTCTAAACATTACTCAATTAAAACTATTCTCTTTAAATTGCAAATGATCTAGATATTGTCAGATATATTTTTTCTGGGTTTTTTTTTTTCTGTTTGTTTTTAATCAATACTCCATCTTCTTGACCTCTTTGAAGCATCTATGGTTGGTTACTCCCTGTTCCTCCTATAATCTCTCTTCTACCTGGTTTTCATTACTTTTCTCCCCTGGCTTTTTTCTTACATATTTGGTTATTCCACAACCCCTTTTACAGTACCACTACACTTGCCTTATCCATACTCTTTGGTGAATATAAGCCAGGAATTTCTCCTTTTTTTCTCTTTTCTTTTTATGGTTTCTTAAGAGATCTAATCAGTTCACATAAATTTAACTAACATTTCTTGCATGAATCCCAGATCTAAATGCACAGCCATTCTGATTCCATCCTGAACTTCAGTTCTCAATTATAAGCTATTTAAAATCAACTGAAAATACCACAGATAGCCCAAACCCAAATATTTAATATATCCTAAACAAGACTTCATCCCTAAACTTTTCCATTCTCCTAATTTCTCATACTACTGAGAGCACCATCAACTCAGCTATATATTTGTTACTTTAACTCTTGCCCTTCTCTCACCTCTCACATCCAGCTAGCTGCCCAGACTTTTGTTTTTAATTCTACAATATTTCCCCTACTCATATAAGCATTGCTCTAGTTTTGGCCGTTTTACCTGGACTATTGCAGTAGCCTCATAATTGGTCTCAGAGGCTCTAGTCATACCCTTCTCCAATCCATCCTCCACAAAACTGCTAGACTGATATCCCTAAATCCTAGGCCTAACAATTTCACTTTCCCACTCAAAAAAATCCTGTGGTTTTCTCCTACCTTTATAATAAAATACAAATTCCTTCCCTTGAATTTAAGACTTTCAAAATCTGATTCAAACCAATCTTTTTAGGTCTATGTTCATTATTTTCCTTCAAGCATTCTGTGTTCTAGTTAACCTGACATCTTTGCTGATATCCAAACATGAAATTCTATCTCATATCTCTATACATTTATGTGTCTTTTCAAGCTTAGAATTGTCACCAAAACACTTCCTAACTTCTCACTGAAATAATCTCTATGCAGCCTGTTGCCAAATTCAGATCAGATGCTACATGCTAGAAGAAACCTACATTTATCCTTCTGGTTTAGGAATTCTTAATTTTGGGTCTGTGAACTTTACACATATATATGTATATATGTGTGTGATTTTCAAAATAATTGGTTTTCTTTGTGTGTATAAGTGGGAATTTAAAAGTATATTTGTTTCTAAATATACAGTTAGAAATAATTCTGAGACCAGTGTCTTTACTAGACTTCTAATGTAGTTTATGACATGAAAAAAGGATAAGATTCCCTCCCTGCTCTAAGTGGTAACATCTTCTTCCTAAAAATTAGTTTTTAAATATATTTTATATATTTTTAAAAAATATGCAAGTAGTTTCCCTAAAATAGATGTAAGCTCATTGAGATCAGGGACTATTTCCTTCTTGTTATTTTCTGCCCAGTGCCCATCCAGGTTTATTTTGTTTTTCTTTATATAGGACCTATCGATGGTCATATGAAAAATGTTTCATTTTCCCAAAGAATAAATGCCAATTAAAATGGTTCTGAGATTCTACCTCATACCCATAAGAAGTGGGAAAAAAACCTTAGAAATTTAGAAAATTACATTTGTCAGAGGAAAAACTGGCACATCCCTACAACAATGGTGAAACTGTGATTTGTTCCAGTTCTTTTCAAAAGAAATTTGTAAGTATGTCCCCAAAGTCAATAACCTGTACATATTTAAGGCTGATTTTAGGCCTATACACAAAAGTGTTAAAAAAGCCATATTTACAAAATCTATCTATAGAAGATATTTTTGTGCTGTCAAAAATAAAAAAACCAATATGAAGCCTATCAATTATAGAACAATTAAATAAATTACAGTATATTAATGTGATGGAATTATTTTGGAGTTATAAGGAATAATAGGGAAGATAATCTCAGAAAACATGGGAAAATTCATATGAACCAATATGAAGTAAACTGAGCAGAACCAAAGAAATAATATATAAAGTTTTTAAAAATCATAAAGAAAAATAAAAATTCAGAGTTCCCTGGACTACAATTGAGAACATCCATGAAATGTTACTTTTTGGGGTGGTTAGGAGGAGAAATACAGTTTGAAATATAGATAATACCAAAAGAAAAGTTTGGTTTTTTTTTAAAAGAAAGATAATCTGGAGAGATTTATTAATGAAACCTTATTGGTTATAATGAATTAATGAAATTCAAGAATAGAAACCCAGGAAAACATTTCTTTACTCCCCAAATTAGAAAAAGAAAAATTAGATTAGTTTATAATTAGGAAGCAAGGAAGGCACCACTTATTAAATGTCTATTATTCACCAAGCATTGTGCTCATTAGTTTATAAATATTATCTTATTTGATCTTCACAACTATCCCAGGAGGAAGGTGATTTTATTACAACTGTTTTTCACTCATTAATTCAGGTAGATAAAGAGACTTTCCTATTATCTTATAGCTAATAAATATCTGAAGCCACATTTAAACTAAGGTCTTCTATCTCGTTGATATAAATATAAGCATTTGATCAATGTTAATGATAGCTGTCAGTTTCACTAACTAGTTTACCAAACTTCTTTGAAAAGTGCAAGGAACAATATCATACTTATAATAGGTGCTTAATATTTGTTAAATCAAATTGATAATCTGAAATATATATATGTTAGAGTAAGATTTTTAAATACAGTCTTAAATAAATTAAAGTAAAAAATGTTCAACCTGGTGATTTATAAAGAAAATAAGAATTGTTACATATGTAGAAAACTAAAAACAATAAGTTATAAATTAACGATGTAACCATAATAAGTTAATAGGATATTTTAATATGAAAGACCATTTTCTTTGACCACCTTGTGAATTGGGAAGAGAAGTAACAAAACATATTCATCAATTCTGAATTTCTAAAACTATTGTTTATTTTGTCTAATCAGAACATAATGTTCATTAATTTCAACTATTAAAGGCAAAATCCTCAAAAAAAATCTAAATAAAAGTCTATTTTATTAATATTGTTATATATGGTATATATA
>NW_025358721.1:0-3392 GCF_016433145.1 Gracilinanus agilis | reverse complement strand
TTTATTATGTTTATATTTATATTTAATTTAGATATTAAAAGATACATTTAAAATATTTAATTCATTAAAAAAATAAAAACAAAGCCAGTACATGTTAACGTAAATGAACATTTTTAGTGAATTTCCAAAACAAAACACATTTTAGTGACGAGTGGCTTTGTTTTACATATTTCTGCACATTTCTTTCATGTCTGGTGTAACAGAAGAGAGCTACATTTTTGTCTTTGCTTCTGTCTGCAATCTGTTGTGATACATTGTTGTTTTGACTATAACATATGAAGAAAAAAAACCAGCCTCGTACAGATATGGAGTTGAAAAGGTAGGAGTAAAAAAAAAAGTAGGCAAATGCCCTCTTAATATCACGAATCTTAAAGATCTCTAAAAGGAGAACCATTTCCCCCAGGTGTCTGCAGACCTCTGCCTCAGTTTCTTCATGTTTAAAATATAGATGATGATAACAGCACCTACTTCATTGAGTTGTGCACAGAAAATTGGAAACATTTTGTAAAGCACTTTGAAAATCTTGAATCACTATATAAAAATATGTATGATATTAATATATAATTCTATTATCTCATCAAATTATATTTGAAATAACATATACTATCTAACATTTGACAGTTGCTCTTATTATTATCATCTGAAAAAGCTTTAATGAACTTTATTGAGTTTCTTTTTTGGTTTGAGAATATTTTGAAAAGTAGAGAGAGGGAGCGAGCACAATTTTACAGTGAGAAAACTGAGACACCGAAAAATAAAACAGTTTACTCAAGGTCAAGTCAAGAGCATTTCTTCAACACTTACTGTATGCACTGTGCGAGGTGCTGAGAATACAAGCAAAACAAAAACAAAAACCAGGCCTGTTCTCAAGGAGCTTATGTTCTTTGGGAGGAAGAAAACACATAAAAGGAAATTGAAAATTGGGTGGGATGGGGGAAAGGGAAGAGAGATGCCCTGGTGTGGGAATGTGGTAAAGAAAATCTTGTGGAAATTAGGAGCCCAGAGAGGAATGAAGACCTCAACATCTTCCCTAAAAGGGAGGGTCTGGGAGGAACCAGCCAATCAGAGATAAAGAACAAAAGTATTCCAAGGGTGGAGTAAATTTCCAGGGTGAAGAAGTTTCTACCATTGAACCACTGAACCAGGTGAACAAGGCAAAACCCAGAAATTTACAAAATTTTGGACTCCCTGATAAGAAAGGCAAATAGGCTACAAGCATCTCTATTCACTGCCATAGCAAGTAGAGTAAGATGAGCTTTCAAAGAACAGAAGAAATGAAGAATAGGCATATAAAACTGTGTCAGATAGGAAGAAGGTAGAATAATGTGAGCAGAGAAAGGAAGGCTCATTGAAAGACTAATAATGAAAGATTGTCTAATAATTATGGATTTCAGGTCTTTTTCATTAATGGTACAGCTGGACCCTTTGAGGAGGCAGCAGGTTTCCATTCCCTAAGGAATGCTAATGAAGATTCACAAATCCCACCAATAGGGGGTCAAATTGTGTCTGATGGGAGAGGTAACCTGAATGAGAGGTATGTCATCTGCCCCAGATGTGATGGAAAGCCTTCTGACAACCATCAAACCTGATCATCAATACCCATGTATTGATTATGGGACGAGGGGCAGAGTAGCAAATAGTAAAGCCAGAATGAACCTAAAAGCCATTTATGGGCATTATGAGGTCAAACGTTTTTGCTCCTTATTGAAATCCAATTTCCAGTCCACTTTTCTTTTTATTTCCTTTATCCTTTTCAAAAAAAATAGAAAATGAGACATCAGAAATTCCCTCTTTAAGTCCTGCCCCTTCCCTGTGCCCGTCTTCTGCCCACATTAGCTAGCTATATGACCTTGGGCAAGAAAGTTCGTTAAGCCTCCCAGTCCTTGTGTGTGTGTGTATGTGTATGTGTGTGTGTGTGTGTGTGTGTGTGTGTGTGTGTGTGTATATATATAATAAGGGGGCCTGGAGGACATGGGCCCTAAGGTCTTCTACTTTAAAATGAAATAAATATGAATTGTTAAATTATGTGAAAATTGTTAAGTAATGTGAAAACATATCTCACAGGCCTGCCACAGGAGATGTGGATGGATAGACTGACTTATTATTTGCTCTTCATTTCCCAGGAGATAATGAAGAATTTGGATTCTGATAGATAGAAACTAAATAGAGAGAAACTCACCTATGGGGAAGTCACGCTCTGAACTTAAATCATAAAGGACAAGGAACACATCCAGAGCTAAGCCCCAGATGGTTATCACCAATCTGTGCAAAATGCAGGGCTGCAAACAAAAGGCATTTGTGACATTGTTGAAAGAGTATTCATGGGATGCCCCAATTCCGTTACATACTTTCACCGCCAAAAGTGATTCGAAACGCAACATTAAACTGCACATTCCAAGAACGGAGGAGAAAATCTGTTAAAAGGTGACAAAAAGAAACCATTCAGAAAACCCTTTTTGACAGTGTATATCAATTCCAGGCCTTGGGGAGGTTGTATCCATTTTCTCAAGAAGCAGTGAACTTTGTGAATTCCATAGAGAGGAGGCCGAATTCACTGGCTCTTCCTGAAGAGGTATAGAAATATGAAAAAGGAAAAAGAAGAATGATATCAGACAGACAATAAGGCAGGATTTCACTCTATTCACAGGGAAGGCAAGCTGGATTCTAATTAGCAGGTGTCAAAATTCGATAGGGAGGGAGGTATAGCCTACCAAGGCTGTGACTGATGAGGGTGCAGGCACTTTTCTGAAATGGGTCCCTGAGAAGGAATGGGATGAAAAATGTGGCCGAAAGATAGATTTTTCCAAGTTACCGACAGACACATCATCACAGAAAACGGCCAGGAAAATATACAGATGTTTCAGCTGACGGAAGGGAAAAAGTGACCATCTGAAATACTTTGCCATGTTCTTTGCTTTCCTTACAACTACCCCATCTGCATTAATACAACACAGAATAATTTCTCAATGTCATAATTCAGGCCGTGTCGATGGGTATTTCGTTGTAGCAGCAACATTCAGGCAACCAAAGCACCAGTGCTAGATTTTCCAGATTAAATAAACCCTGATGGGCCTTAAAATACTCTCTCTTAGTGCCCATTATTTCTAAAAGCCATACAGCTGCATCTGTAAAATAAAGCCTAGAATTTAAGTTTCCATGGAAGTAACTTGACAAAAATCAAAAGAATCTTGCAGTTTTGAAAATGCTACCTTTCTTCCCATCTCCCAGCTTTCCATGCCCCTGAGATCCCTCCTGTGATTTCATGGTGTGGGCTTTCCCTCCACAGATGCAGATCTTAGCCCATTTATCTATATCTATATCTATCTGTGGGTATATATATATATCTATATATATCTATATTAAGTATATATCTATAATATATCTATATTAAA
>NW_025358720.1:0-1468 GCF_016433145.1 Gracilinanus agilis | reverse complement strand
ATGAGAACAGGATTTGTTTTGGTAAAATGTTGTATTCTCCAAATCCTGTCCCAGTGCCTAACAGGAGCTACACATACATTAGGGAATTAATCAAAGTTTGCTGAAGAAATGAATACATGCAAAGATGTAAGGACTAATATTTATGTGCTTCTGTTCATGTAGTTGAATATAACTCTTCCTTCTCTCCTTGCCATGTGGAAAAGAAATCATAGAAATCTGTGTTTGTAATCTGATAGTTCACTGAGCTTTTTTATTGATATGATCTTTTCCCACTGAGCTCAGTCAAAACATATTGTAAAATAATGGTTACTTGCCACAACACTCTGAATTCAATGTCCAAGAAAACAGCTAAAGGACTTTCAAATGAATGCCTCAAGGGAGAAGCAGCCTACATCCTATTAATTTTATGATCTGAGCCACTTTTCTCTGGATTTTGTAAAAATCTTGTTCTTAGAACTAAATCATCAGATTTTTATTAAAGGATCTAATATGTTTCTGCATCATTTAAATTAATATCCTTTAAAAATTGTGTGTATTAACAAAATCAAACCATTAAGCCAAAAATTAAACAAAAAATTACATATGTATTAGATAGATAGATAGGTAGATAGATAAATATATAGATAGATAGATTGTGCACTATTAACTTTGCTTGGCACTGTAAATGTAGTGGCAAAAGTAAAAGGTCCATACCCTAAAGAGCCTATTTTCTAATAATGAGAGACAACATAAACATATACACTTGTAAATGTAATGCAAATACAAAGTAAGGACATGGTAGCCATTGAAGAAAGGGGGCTAATACCTGGGGAATGGGAAGACAAGGAAAATTTTGATTAAGATTATTGAACTGTCTTAAAGCAAATAAACTTGGAATTCCAAGAGCAAATCTATGTTTGGAGCAAATTCAAATTCAAAGTTATTACTATGAAAGACAAAATGTCACTCATCAACAATTCTTTATTAAATCCCTCCTATTTGCTAGGCATTATACTAAGTAAATATGTGGTCTACATGCAGAAACAAGAAGACCATTTTGTTAGAGAAATAGGGCCAGATTATAAGAAGCTTTCAGTGTAAAGAAGGGAATTTAAATTCGTTTCTGGAGGTAATTAGAGACCACTTGATTTTACTAAGGAGGTGACACGGTCAGCCTTGCATTTTCAAAAAATTACTCTGGCAACTTTTCGGAGAGTTGTTTAGAGTAGGGAGAGGCTTGAATCAAGAAGACCAGTTTGGAGACCACTACAATAGTAGAGGGGAACTATTATGGGGATTTGAAAAAGGATAAATAAGGCTTGTAAGAATGGATAGGGCAATAGATGTGAGATTGATTTGATATGCAGGGTGAGAGAAAATGAGAAGTCAAATATAATACAGATTACAAGACTGATTGACTAGAACACTGACGGTATTCTCAATAGAAATGTGGAAATTTGGAAGACAGGCGGTTTGAGGTAAGAGATGC
>NW_025358719.1:0-1862 GCF_016433145.1 Gracilinanus agilis | reverse complement strand
AAAAGGTATTGGGAGCAATAACTATGCAATTGTTCTGAATAGATCCTTTAAAAAAATAAAAAAGCTTTCTTTGTAAAAGCTAATATTAAATCGTCATTGTAGGGGTTATCTGGTAGGTACTCAAGCTGATGGCAGAGAAAAAAAACAAAAAACTTCCCTACTATCTCAAGATGCCTAGCCCAGAGAGAGTGAAAATAGAGTCAACCATGTTATACTGGTAAATACAAAATAAATAGCAGGTAATTGTAGACATTGTGCAGCATACTGAGGATACAAAGGCAAAGATAATAAAAGTCCCTACTCTGAAGGAACTGTCATTCAATCAATGGAGAAAGCAAATTAACATATTGAAGTTTAGAAATTGTCACAAGCTAGTTGAAGAAAGCTCCAGTAAGTCTGACAGAGAGGATGTAGATCAGAGAGCTAAGTACAATAAACTGATTTGCAGATTCCTATGGACAAGGAATTCATTACCAAGTGGAAGGACTACTGAAAATGAGTTTTTCTATATATATTCAGTTACACTTATTTTGATAAATGCAACACAGACTATTTCTAGAACTTTACTTGAGTTCCCTCCAGCAAACTCAGATCTACTAAAACTACAATCCCCTGGCATAGCGTTCAAGAGCTCAGGGCAAATGCCATATTAGAGTTCAAGTCATTGCAAATGACTTTGCAGACAAATCAGATTGTGAGAAATAAACCATTACATTGAAATATAGCATTCTATCAATCTTTCTGCTTTAATTCTTCTATGTTGTAATACTCCCCGCATTCAGAGTAATGAAAACAATGTTGATGTTGGCAATTTCCCACCAATAAGCAAAAAACATGGAGACATTATTTCTAACCCTCAGATTACTTCTTTGGGGAATCAGGGAACAAAGCACAGATAAATACCCAGAAGAAAATGGGTTTTTGACTTTCACACTTGTTTCAGTGGAAAAGAAACAAAAAAGTCACACAATTCTGACAACATAAATGTGTCAAGGCATTTTAAACATAAATAAATAACCCAACAATAGAGAGATTACAATAAGATTCTTTTCAGTATTGAAATGGGATTGTTCCCTCAGGCTGATTTTTGGCTAGAGTCCAATCACTTGGTGTCTAATTTCAGGCTCTGACAGTGTTGTTTGTTGTTGTTTTGTTTTGTTTTTTTGTCCTGTTTCACCTAATGACTTTTTTTAACTGAGTAGAAAGGGAAGTATACAGTCTTGGGTTTAATTTAAATGCTTAATGTTTATAAATTCTACTCTTAAAAAATCTTTAGATTCTAAGCAATGATAACATCAAAAGCTCAAGGCTTGAATGGCTAGGCCAGTGATGTAGTTTTTATTTCTTATTAATCTTATATAAGACAGGTTTCAACGAATACAAACCTTTTAAGTATCAGAATCCATAGACTCTTGTATTTTTGTTTCTTTTCATTTTTAATAAAACACCAATATAAAAATAAGACTTTTCTGTCCAAAGAAAATAAAAATCTAACTATTGGCTACAAGCCATTTCATCTAGATTTAAAGGGGAAGAGCTTAAAGTACCTTTTGCATGTCCTTTCTGAACATACCTCCAAAGATGGGATGAGAGCTGCTGGTGATGAAAATCTGAAATATCAGGAACTTGGAAACTGTGATCAGTCCAGAGTATGAATATTGATTTCTGGGAATTCCCCATCTTTCATAGGCTCTCAATAAAAAAGAAATCTTTTTCCGTAGGAAAAGGAAAGCATAAGCATACTACTGTTACTCTTCTTAAAAGAAGTCATTTCCAACAGAATATAAAGCCCTATTTGTTATGCTGAACACCAAAATATAGATATTTTATAATATATAATATATTTACATATTATATGTAAG
>NW_025358718.1:0-1245 GCF_016433145.1 Gracilinanus agilis | reverse complement strand
GAAACAGACTGACAGATGGGCATTTCCTTTCCTTTGGCCCCCTCTTTAAAAAGTTTGCCCATCACTGGCCTAGGTTATCTTATTCCATGGAGTTGAAAACAGAAACAGATGCAAGGTGAAATGAGCTGAAAGCAGTTTTTGCTATCTTGGAGAGGCATCTAGTCTTGTGGGGTTGGAACCAGTCAGGGCAGTAGATACAGAGTGAGGGGGGAGAAGGTTTCTGAGACATAGTAAAGAAAGAAGTGCAGAAGGTCAATGGTGGCCTTTAGAGAGTCTATGTAATCCTGGAACACACAATTATGTTCAATCAACATGTGATTCCACTTTATAATTTCCAGCTTTTGTTCCTAATTTTGTCTTCTCAAGTCAATCATAATTAAAATCTCTTCCTCAGAACAGGGAGGCAGTATTTTACTGAAAAAAGAGTGTCAGATTTGAAAGCATCTGAAGTCCACCTCTCCCATTTACCTGTGTGACCTTAGGTAAGTAACAAATACTACAGTACTCCATGTCCTCATCTGTGTACCAAGAATAGAGAGGCGTCCTTTCCTGTGAAAAGACTCCCTGACTCTGGGGAATTTCGACACCCAAAAGGAGAATCAGATTCTCTCTTGCTTATTGTTCCCACATCAGAGAGACCTCGGGAAATTTTCTTAAACTTAAGTTTGGCCCAAGTCTAAGCTCACCTCTAAAATGGATTACTCAATATACAAAGTAGATCAGATACAGGACAGCTATTTATTTCCTCCACTTCAAAAAAATATTTATAACATAAAGACTTATGTGTTAATTGACAAATTCAGAAAACATAATACAGTAATACATCACTACTCTTATACTGCCCCAAGAGCTTGATATCTAAAATATCAAAATAGGAAAAACTTGGTGAGACAATTCACTTTTACCTAAGATGTTTACTGTCTGAGCACCACACTCAAGATCCAGATCTTCTAGTCAGTCTAGTATACATACATGTATAGTTCTTATGCCAGAAACCCATTTTCCCTTCTAGAAAGAGTGTAGTTGCAGAGAAAACTTGCTTTGAGGCAGCAGCACTAATTCAAAACCCTAGAGGGCAGCTAGGTGGTTCAGTAGAGAGATTACTAGACCTGGAATCAGTAGGACCTGGGTTCAGATCTGGCCTCAGGCACTTCCTAGTTGTCCTAATCCTGGACAAATCATTTAATCCCATTTGTCTAGTCTTTGCCATTTTGTCTTTTAATTGTTACTAAGAAGGAAAGTAAA
>NW_025358717.1:0-1225 GCF_016433145.1 Gracilinanus agilis | reverse complement strand
GATCTGAACCCATGCCTTCCAAATTTCAAGTCTGGTGCTTTATCCACTGGGCTACCTAATTGCTCCCGGGTTATGTCTTTCTGATCTACGGAATTGTAATCTTCATCAGAGGAACAAATGTTTATTTCAAGGAAAAACTACTCCTTGAAATGATGAATTATTTGCAGATGATTCAATAAAATTCAATTCACCAAACATTTGTTAAGCACCTGTTATGAGCAAGGCATCATATCAGGTGTTACAGATATGAAAACAAAATGAGATAATCCCTTCCCTTAAGAACCTTGCATTCAATTGCCAGAAATAACTATCACCACTGCTGATTTCCTAAATGTTGTTCAGATAAAAATTGTTAAAATAATAAGTCTTTTCCAAACTTACTATTAGAGAAATCATTATAACATGGTGGATAAAGAGTAGGCTTTAGAGTCAGGAAGATCTGGGTTCAAGTCTTCCTTCTGATAAATACTAGCTACTTGACTCTGGATGAATCATATCCCTTCTCAGTGTCACTGGAAAAAACTCTACAATTAGAAGTTTCTGACTTATTCATTTTACTTCAGTTTTTTATTGACAGAGAAAGCAGTCACTACAAGCTCCCTATATCAATGAAAAAAGATTTTGGCACTATATAGTTAGAAGATAGAGAGACAGACAAATGATAGATGATACACAGAAATAGATAGATGAAATAATAGAGACAGACAAATAAATAAATAAGGAAATCTAATCCAGCCACTACACCAAAGTTGCTATACCAATTAATCTGAGTGTATGCTGCCAAGTCATCTGTTAAATAGCAATCAAAACAAATTCTAAGTCTCCAGTAGAGCAATTAAAGCTAGTGTTTGGAGCAATTACTTTAATCAACATTTTATTGTGAAGATTAAAAATTCAAGAGCATTTATCTTTTCAACTGTCATTGTCACATAGAAGAAGCAATATAGGCAGGTGACTCAGGTTCTTCTGTTTTTCCTTAATAATACAGGTGTTGTTGAGATCAGTTTTAATTTTGTTTGCTTCACAAGTCTTCAATAAGAAAATAAAATCCCAAGATCTCCCTACAAAAATGAAATCACAGGTTCAAGAAAACAGTTATCTCCATACTATGATGAGAGATCAGAGGAGGCCCCTTGCTGGATGCTAGTGGATTATAACCTATGACACTTTGAGTACCAACACTATGATACCACACGTCTGCTCCTTGAGTAAAAAATTTAGGAAT
>NW_025358716.1:0-7028 GCF_016433145.1 Gracilinanus agilis | reverse complement strand
ACATGAGAAAGTGTTCCAAATCTCTAATAATTAGAGAAATGCAAATCAAAACAACTCTGAGATATCACCTCACAGCTAGCAGATTGGCTAAAATGAAAGAAGGGGAGAGTAATGAATGTTGGAGGGGATGTGGCAAAATTGGGACATTGATGCATTGCTGGTGGAGTTGTGAACTGATCCAGCCATTCTGGCTGGCAATTTGGAATCATGCTCAAGGGGCTATAAAAGAATGCCTCCCCTTTGATCCAGCCATACCATTGCTGGGTTTGTACCCCAAAGAGATAAACAGACTTGTACGAAAATTTTTATAGCTGCGCTTTTTGTGGTGGCAACAAACTGGAAAAGGAGGGGATGTCCTTCAATTGGGGAATGGCTGAACCAACTGTGGTATATGCTGGTGATGGAATACTATTGTGCTAAAAGGAATAACAAACTGGAGAAGTTCCAGGCGAATTGGAGAGACCTCCGGGAACTGATGCAGAGCGAAAGGAGCAGAGCCAGAAGAACATTGTACACAGAGACTGATATAATATGGTAAAATCGAATGTAATGGGCTTCTGTACCAGCAACAACGCAATGACCCAGGACAGCTCTGAGGGATTTATGGTAAAGAGCGCTACCCACATTCAGAGGAAGGACTGCAGGAGAGGAAACATATAAGAAAAGCAACTGCTTGAACGTATGGGTCGGGGTGGACATGATTGGGGATGTGGACTCGAAATTACTACACCAATGCAACCACCAACAATTTGGAAATTGGTCTTGATCAAGGACACATGACAAAACCAGTGGAAATATGCATCGGCCATGGGTGGGGGGAGTGTGGGGGGTCAAGGGGAAAGTAGGAGCATGAATCATGTAACCATGTTAAAAATGAGTATTAATAAATGTTAAAAAAAACCTATGGCAAATTAGGTAAAAACATCTGTACATATGTGTTCCCCACCAAGTCAGTCACAACTCTCTAATTGCATACACTACCTTCCTAGAGGGATTCCTGCTTGTGTTTTTAATAAAACAACTGAGCTGCATCTCAAAAAAAAAAAAAAAAAGAATATTAGCAAAGAGACTCCAGCAAGTAATCAAGAGGATCATCCACCATGATCAGGTGGGATTTATACCAGGAATAATTTTGATTATATTAAATTAAAAAGTTTTTTTTATAAACAAAACCAATGCAACCAAATTAGAAGGGAAGCAACAAACTGAGAAAACATTTTTATAGCAAAATTCTCTGACAGAGGTCTAATTTCCCAATTATAAAGCGAACTAAGTCAAATGTACAAGAAATCAAACCATTCCCCATGTGACAAATTGTCAAGGGGTATGAAAACTGTCAATAATCACATGAAAAGAGTTCTAAATCCTTCATAATTAGAGAAATGAAAATCAAAACAAGTCTGCGGTACCACCTCACACCTAGCAGATTGGCCAATATGACAGCAAAGGAAAGTAATAAATGCTGGAAGGGATGTGGCAAAATTGGGACACTAATGCATTGCTGGTGTAGTTGTGATTTGATCCAACCATTCTGGAAGGCAATTTGGATTTATGCCCAAAGGACTTTAAAAGAATGCATATCCTTTGATATGACTACTTGTCAGAAAAGCCTTCATTTATTCCTATGTATTTTATTTTTTTTATAGGAATAGATGGTGTATTTTGTCAACAGTAAATTTTCTAAGTTCATACACAGCCTAACTATAAATGTATCATTTAAAAAATAAAGGAGAAAAAATTAAGGCACCTGTTAAAACTATGAATATGAATAGAGTTACTAACCAGAAAAGGAGTAGAAACAATCACACATATACTCATACACAAATACATAAAAGAAGGACAATTATTATTTCATAAATTTGAAGTTTTACACAAAAAATAAATAAGAGAAAGAAAACTGTAAATCCATAAAATATTTGTAGCAAAATTCTCTGACAAAATTCTAGTATCCAAGAGATTAATGTGAAAGTGTAATGAGTCATTTACAAAAAGATAAATGGTCAAAGATTATTAATCATCATTTTCGAAAGAATACAAAAGACCAACAATCAAGTCAAGCAAATGTTTTTACATTATTACTAATAAAATGATTACAAAATAAAATATTTTTGAAATTCTACCTCATACCAATCAGATTGGAAAAGAAGAAAAAAGAGGGAAGTGACTACTGCTGCAGAAAAACAGGCATACTAATTCACTGTTAATGGAGATGTGAATAGGATCAACTATTCTTAAGAGAAATATATGGAGAGTAAACATGGACAAATCTGATAAGGGATTAAACAAGGATAAATTGTATTCATCCTAATTAAGAAAGAGGATACATTTCTCCCTTCAGAACTCTAACATAATCAGAGTTGATAGAGGTAGTTAAATTAGAAATTGGACCTGTGAGTGGACCTATTATATTTTGATAATCTTAAAAGAAGAATAGAAAGGGAGGAGAAAAAGAAGAGACTGGTGGAGGGGAATCTCACATATTGTGGTTCACAAGTAGACTTTTATACAAATAAGGAAGAAAGTCTGAGAGAGCATACACATATAGTTAGATACTTTTCACTTGGCCTGGGAAAAGGAGGAAAAGGGGATATAGAAAAGGAAGGAAAGAGATGTCTTAACATATCATTAATAATGAATATTTATTGAAATATTTGTGATCCTGGGCAAGTCACTTAACCCCAATTGCCTAGGCTTTCTAATTCTTCTGTCTTAGAATGGAGACAGAAAGTAAGTTTTGGGTTTTTTTTAATAAAAAAAGTTTAGTCATGGGGAGCAAAGAGTAGATATGGTCTGAGGTTTGAGCCACTTCTTGGTGAGTAGGAGAGTCAGGCAATATGCCTTGTAACTGAGGAGAAAGGGCAGGAAAGACCTGGAACCACCAGATCTTGGACACCCAGTTAGTATCTAAGATGGATTTTGGGTTAGAATTACACCTGTCTATCACCTGCTCAGAATCTTTAGCAAAGGGTATTAACAAAAGTTACTTCTCTTATTTTTAAAGAGGAGTATTATTGGTTTATAATGATCAACTTTGCCCTTTCTCACCAAATAGTAAGTATGGGTAGGATCATCGCAAAAAGGGAATTATATTAACTTCATTTATTCAAGCAACATTCTAAAAATACATGAGATAAGATATATAGATTAGAATACACCACAAAACACATAAGATTGAACAAGGTCTTCATCTGGAAATGAGGTAAATTCTCAAGCCAAACTAGGAGAAGGGTGAATGATTTCATTCAGAGGAGGGCTATTCTCAGCTGTGCCTAGAATTCAAACTAATTCAGGGTCATCATGGAACTAGTTTTCCATATATATACACTTTTCCAAAGTCTTCACTAACTCCCTAGAAGTTTTCTCTCCACATGTCTCTATTCTGTCTGGAGACAAAGTAAAATATTTATACAGGTAGGTAATAGGCAAATTGTCATTTTCTTCATCAGTCATGAATTTTGCCTCGCCAACACACAAACCACCCTAGATTTGGGTAGAATGAAGGCCACATATGATCTTTTTTTTTTTTAATACCTTTACCTTCTGTCTTTGAACCAAGAGTAGTAAGGGCAATGAGGGTTAACTGACTTGTCCAGGGTCAAACAGCTAGGAAGTGTTTGAGGCCATATTTGAACCTAGGATCTCCCATCTCTAGAACTGGCTCTCAAACCACTGAGCCACCCAGTTGCCCCCTTACAAATGATCTTATGTAGAACCAGAGAAATAATTTATATAGTGATCATGATGTTGAAAGGTGTTAGAACTCTGATAAATATAGTGATTGGTCAACCTCTCTTTAGAACTTTTAGAGAGGAACCCACTCTGCAGATCTCAGACCTCAGACTTTTTCTTTTTTGTTGTTGCCAGAAAGGACTCATGTCTATACTTGGTGGATTGAATATATGTACTGACCTTTAGAATTCCGGCTTTGTTATATTTTTATGTTTGTTTTTGATTTCTATCTCTTTTTTTCAGCATAAGAGTGAGATCACTTCGAGATTTTGGTACCTTATCTAAGGAAGGATATGTCTCAGTTAAGCACCTAGGAGTTTTTTATCTTTATTTTTTGTATCATAAACACTTTTGGTAGTCTGATATAAATATGGACCACTTCTCAGAATGAAGTTTTTTAAAAATTCATATCTAAAGTAAATAAAAATGTTTTGCTTCTGCTATTGTTTTTTAGATGCTCTCCATTATATCAAACTTCAGGTTAAGAATTTCTACCTTAGACTAATTGCAAAATTGATTTTTAAATGGAATATTCAGATGAGACAGAAAACTTGACCATGTTCCAGAGATCATCTATAAGTTATTAAATAAATTGAAAAGAGAGAGTTCCAGAATTGTCACAGGTAAGTTTCTTATTCAATATCCTGAAAAGGAGAGTGATGGAAAGGAGAAGTCTCAATTTTGTCTTTAGCTAGACCACTTTCTTCTCTACATCTATTGACCAGAAGAGAGTCTTCCAGCTTTGAGGGATTCAGAGTATGTTGGACTTTACATTCTCACCAGGTCTAAACATAATTCCTGGATCACTTAGAGGAAGGCTGTTTCATTGGAAACCAATAACTGATTGGACTCATTATTCTATAAAAAAAACTCAGTAAAGAAATTGTACCAAACTTAAGAGGAAACTTTTTGAGCACTTTATAAATGGGATAAAAAGAATGTCTGACAACTAGAAATCAAAAGCTACTTATTTCTCTATGAGATCTCTTATCTCAAGCTCATTTTGCCCTGTATACTGTACATTTTCATGGGAAAGTGTATCATAGACTTTTGAATCAACTGTCCTTATTGCACAATTTTAATACATACCTCTTTGTGAAAACTGCTTTAGATTGGCAGATAGAATGATTATCAATTGATCATCATATAAGAATTAAATCTTTGCATCATTGGGAGATTAAGTCAATGGCTTAAAGGGGAAATGACCAAAAAGTGTATAAGTGACCTGTTGTATGTTGCACAACTAGCTCATGATGTTTTTACTAACATAATTGGCTCCAATATACAGCTGTACTTATTATCTGCTCTTTTAAAAAATCATTTGATTCAGGTGAACAAGTTATCATTTTGAAGCTTCTCCTCCAACAAAGCATTTCCCATGCATATGTTGAAAGTACACACAATTTCTTGAAAGAGGTAATCCTGTTTGAAAACCTTCTGCCCATTAATGCCAAATGAGGCATGAAAGATGGGGAGAGAAGCTCTCAAAATGTGCTGCTTGCAATTAACATGGTGGGATTCCTTATCAGAATCCAAGTCAAAAAGGAATTCTGGGACTTGGAGAGTACTTGTAGCACAACAGATAAAGTACTGATTTGAAGTCAAGAAGAACCATAGAGAAATCCTGAGCAAATCAACTGAACTCTATGGTTCAGTTTCTTCATCTGCAAAATGAAAGTTGGACTAGATGAATTCTAAGATCCTTAAGAGTTGTGGAACATATCACGATGTGTATTCTCCTTGTTTTAATTTTAGACAATTTTTCTATACTAAGAGCAATCATACTGAAATCAAACTAACCATATGTCCTGTTTGAGTTATTCCCAAAGATGGAGCTAAGTGAGTTTTCTTTCAAATTATTAGAAAGACTTAACAAATCCATGGAGATATCATCTAGCTTGTTCTAAGTAAGGACAACAAAAATTTCCTTTAAAATACATCTTTAAGAATCCATCACTATAATACTCAAGCATTCATGTGAACAATATCATTTCATCATAAATAGGAAGGTTGTACTTTGAACTGGAATCTATTCATTGATTGATGGTCCCAAGTTCCTCCAAGGATTTTCACAAATGTCTGTGACGTTTCTGAGTGTAGGACTTTGCATTTGGATCTGTGATTTAGATGACAGATGTGTGAAATCATATGTAGCCAGACAAATCCCTAGTGATAACACATTTGAGGAGCCTCGAGCAGTGATGGATTAAGGCATATTAAAATAGATCCACTAATCTGAGCCTTCTTCTGGGACATTGGCCTCCAGGGATTTAAAGGTGTACCCCCAAATAAATTACTTTTGTAAATAACACTTTTTGCTCTGTGTTTCACTTTCCAACGTTCCCTCTCAAGCACATAGTCTTGTTCACTTACCATTGGAGAGAAATTCACAATTAATATGAATGATATGATATGATGTGAATATTAGCTTCAAGGTGAAAACTAACTTTACTTTTATTTTTCATTACTTTTATGTAGATTAATGGTTCTATTTCCATGAGCCTTCATATGGAACTAGCATCACACATATTTATGGTCAGCTATAACTTATTTTTATCAGAATGGAAACAGTCAACCTATGAATATGATGTCTGTCTTTTCTTGGAATCTCAGGGGATCAAGGCACCAGAAGGCAGGGTGCATAAGTGGAAGCATCCTAAACTTGGAGTCAGAATACCCGAGTTCAAGTCCTAACTCTGCCATTCATTTAGTGTGTGGTCCTGAGTAAATCACTTATATCTTCATAACCTACCTCATTAGTATTGTGAGAATTAAAATACATTCAATTTTCATTAACCTCCTATCATGTGCTAGCTATTATAGTGGGATGGGGACATACCAATGTATTTGTGGTCTCACTGATGTAGTTATGCTAACCCAAAGTACGGATTGCAACTCATATAAACCTGACTATTCTATACTTATCTTACCATAAAGCCCCCATATGGAGGTCCCACTAAATCTTCTGTGAGTTTCCCTGAAGTTTTCCTACTATCTCAGATTAGCCAATTGAAATATAGGTTCTCCATATGCTTAAAAAAACCCCAAACCTTTGCCTTCCATCTTAGAATCAATACTGTTTATTGTTTCCAAGGCAGAAGAGCGGTAAGGGCTAGGCAATGGGGATTATGTAACTTGCCTAGGGTCACACAGCTAGGAAGTGTTTGAGTCCAGATTTGAACCTTGGACTTTCTACCTTTCCACTGGGAAACCTAGCTAGCCATTTTATTTTAATCAATTAACCAATAAGCATTCATTAAATATGTATTACACATTGGGCACTAATATATATATATATG
>NW_025358715.1:0-6924 GCF_016433145.1 Gracilinanus agilis | reverse complement strand
ATATTATGCTTTATAAATATACTTTTATTATGTTGTATTATATTAAATGAATTATTAAATTAAATATATTGATGCATCAAATTAATGTATTAAATATCATTATATTTTATAAATATACATACTTTTATTCTATTGAGTTGATTATTAAATTAAATACATAAAACATAAGACTATATTATATTGAATATTATGCTTTATAAATATATACACTTTTATTATGTTGTATTATATTGAATGAATTATTAAATTAAATATACTGATGTATCAACTTAATTTAAGTTGGTGTATTAAATATTATTATATTTTATAAACATCCATACTTTTATGATATCAAGTTGGTTATTAAATAAATTATATATTAAATAATATTGTATAAACGATTATTCTATTTTACAAATATACACACTTTAATTATTATTTTATTCGGTCCTCACAATAATATTTTGAGGGATGTATTATTATCTCCAAACAGAAATTAAGGGGCTTGCTCAGGGTTCATTCAGTTAGTAAGTGCCTGAGGCCAGATTTGAACTCAGATATCCATGACCTGAGGCCCAGCACTCTAGCCATTCAACCAGGAAGATGCCTCTGTTCTTAGGAGCCTAACCAACCACTGCTAGAAAACCACCAATTAGGGGGAATCTCTCAAGGTAGCCCATTCCACTTACGGATAGTTGGGTAGTTGGATGGCAGGGTTGTTTGTAGATTTTGTCCAGACCAGAGTTCATCCATGTGAGGAGGTTCTGGTGTGGAAACTCCCTTCCCCAATGCAGATCAGTAACTCACAGGGAGCATACAAGGAGCTGCCTTGGGGCTAGTTTGAGTCAAAGGCAGGACTTTAATCCAAGCCTTCTGGCTTCTATCTTTCTACATGCCAAACAGCCTTTCCAGCTCTGATCCAGAAGAAGTCTTTCCTTTTCTCTAGATCCTGCCTCCATCTTCCCAATGGCTTCCACCCATGATTTCTAGATTTGCCTTTCCAGATTTAGCAGAGCAAGGCTAATCCCGCCTTGACCTGGCGGCCCTCAGGAGACTCGAAGGCAGCTCTCATGTCCAGAATCTTCTCTTCTCCAGGCTATCCATTCCCAGTTCTTTCAACTGAGTCTCATTGAGCTTGAGAACTCCAGGCCCTTCGCCATCCTGGTTCCACTCCTGCAGACAACTCTCTCCCTTAGTAGAGACGTCCAGTCTAATCCGCGGGGCCCGCGGCTGACCACGCTATCCCAGATGTGGTCCAATCAGGGCAGAGCGCAGAGGAATTCTCCTTTTTCCGGGCCTAGGTACTTATGCCTCTGTTAATGCATCTGAACGTTCCATTAGATTTGTGACTGTTCTATTACATGTGCTTGGAACCCCCTGACCCCTTGGATCTTTTTTTAAAGCTGGAATTTCTAGCGAATCATGTATCATCTCCCCCCGCCCCACAGCCCCTCGTCCCCCTTTCCTGTGCTCACAAGGTTGATTTTCTGAATTTCACCATCGTGGCCGTGATGTGCCACGGATGATGGGACAAATTGGGCAATGAGAGCATCTCTGATCTTTGAGGGCTGGGAGCGCTCTGTGTGCCTGCCTGGGAAGGCTAGAATTATGCTTGACATGTCTGTGCATGGCTCCTTTGATTGGGGAAGAGGGTTGCCACCCAGCAAGTCTTCGACTGGCCCGACCAGTATTTAATCAAGATTCTAGTTGCTGCCGATGTGTCATATTCTGGCTTAGTATGTTGTTGTTTTTTTTTTTTTAAAGTTTTGGTTTTGATTATCTTATTGGCATGTGAGGTGTGTATCTTGGAAATGTGTCTTAGAACTGATGAATAGAAATACAAAAATATTCATATATTTTTAAAACCTTGACCTTCCCTCTTAGAATCGATGCTGTGTATAGATTCCAAGGCAGAAGAGTGGAGGGCTAGGCCGAGGGTTAAGTGACTTGCCTAAGTTCACACAGCTAGGAAGTGTCTGAAGGCAGATTTGAATCCAGGACTTCCTCCCACCTCTAGGGCTTGGTTCTCAATTGACTGAGCCCTCTGGCTGCCCCCTATATACACCTCAGTTTTTCAGGAGATGTCTTCTCTGGTGGGAGGAAGGGAGGGAGGGGGTGAGATATCTGGGAATAAATTCTTAAATATTAAATTTAAAAAAAAAGAAACTAAGTGTCTTTTAGACTGGGGAACGAGAGAGAGAAAAATAACATTTATTAAGCACCAACGATATGCTGTGGGCCTAAACAGAAATACCTTCTTTAGTACTTCCAACATGTGGTTATTGAACCCCTGCTCAATGATCCCCAGTGACAGGAAGCCCACTGCTTCCCAAGGCAGCCCACTCCCTTTATGGATGGATCTCATCACTGGAAAATTTTTATTAAATCTTCCAAGCCTAAATCTTACTCTTTGTAGCTTCTAGCTCTTGCTTTTGCTTCTAACCTCTGAGACCAAGCAGAAAATAAGCATTCCTGGGAGCAGCTGGGTAGCTCAGTGGATTGAGAGCCAGGCCTAGAGATGGGAGGTCCTAGGTTCAAATCCAGCCTCAGACACTTCCCAGCTGTGTGACCCTGGGCAAGTCACTTGACCCCCATTGCCCACTCTTACCACTTTTCCACCTAGGAGCCAATACGCAGAAATTAAGGGTTTAAAAAAGAAAAGAAGCATTCCTTTCTGTGTGTGACCATCCTTCAGATACTTGGGGATGGCTCCCAAGCTACTCTTCCAGGTCTTCTCTTCCCCAAACTAAACAATCATTCCATTTATTCTCATATGGTATGAGCTTGATGTCCTTCCCCATCCTGGTTACCCGGCTCTCATCAAGATCCCTCCTGAAATGTGGGGCTCAGAATTAAACACAGTGCAGTAGCCTAGCATTTCATGGGGCCATCACCTCGTTATCTGGGAGCTTCTGCTGAGTTTGCCTTGTTCCATTCTTTGTATTTGGACTCCCCAGTGGCTAGCTCATAGCAGGCCCTTTCTAAAACCCAATTCTTGTCTTCTGTCTTAGAATCAATACCAAGGGAGCAGCTAGCTACTACTAACTAGCACATGGTAGGCTTAAAAAAAAACTAACTCTTGTCTTTTGTCTTAGAATCAATATTAAGGGAGAAGATAGAGGGCTATTTGTACCCAGAGTGACTAGCACATGGTAGGCGCTCTCTCTCTCTCTCTCTCTCTCTCTCTCTCTCTCTCTCTCTCAAACCCTTACTTTCCATCTTAGAATCAATACCAAGGGGGCAGCTGGGTGGCTATTTGTATCCCCAGTGGCTAGCATATGGTAGGTTCTTTTATTTTATAGATTTTTAAATTTTCCACATTATTCATCTTTGCAAGCAAATAATCTTATAAAACCAAAAACCCCAAAATATATACCCAAATAAACAAGTGATAAATCCTGTTTTCATTTGCATTTCTGCTCCCACAGTTCTTTCTCTGGATGTGGACAGCGTTCTTTTTCATAAATCCCTCAGAATTGTCCTGGATCATTGCATTGCTGTTAATAGCAAAGTCTATTACATTTGATCATCCCACAATGTTTCAGTTACTGTGTACAATCTTCTCCTGGTTCTGCTTATTTCACTCTGCATCAGTTCATGGAGGTCTTTCCAGCTCTTCCTGAAATCATCCTGTTCATCATTCCTTACAGCACAGCAGTCATTCCCCAAATGAGGGACAGTCCTTTATTTTCCAATTTTTTTGCCACATGGTGAGCTTTAAAAAAAACACCAAACACCTTATTGTCTGCCTTAGAATCAATACTAAGGGGGCAGCTTGGTGGCTATTCTTACCCACAGTGACTAGCACATGGTAGACTCTTTAAAAAAATTTTTTTTTTACCTTTTGCTTTACAATCAAGGGGGTGACTAGAGGGCTATTTGTATCACTAATGGCTAGCACATCAGAGGCTCTCTCTCTCTTTTAAACCTTTACCTTCCATCTTAGAATCAATACTAAGGGGGCAGCTAGGTGACTGAGTGGATAGAGAGTCAGACTTGGAGATGGGAGGTCCTGGGTTCAAATCTGGCCTCAAACACTGGGCAAGTCACTTGACTCTCATTGCCTAGCCCTTACTGCTTTTCTCCCTTGGAACCAATATTTAGTATTGATTTCAACACAGAAGGGAAGGGGGGGGGGCAGCTGGGTAGCTCAGTAGATTGAGAGCCAGACCTAGAGATGGGAGGTCCTAGGTTCAAATCTGGCCTCAGACTTTTCCTAGCTGTGTGACCCTGGGCAAGTCACTTGACCCCCATTGCCCACCCTTACCACTTTTTGCCTTGGAGCCAATACACAGTATTGACTCCAAGACAGAAGGTAAGAGTTGTTAAAAAAAAAAAAAAAAAAAAAAGGAAATGGTGGAGGTGGAATTATGGTGGCCACCAAGTGTGCAGGAGAGGAGGAGTGTAAACTGAGCCTGGAAAGGGAGGCTGGAGCCAGGTTGAGAAGGGCTTTCAATGACCATCATTGAATCAAAAAGCATTTATTTTGATTAATTGAGACACATTTATTAAGAACCTGGTATGGGCTGGCAAGTAAAAAGAGGCAGAAGACAGTCTCTCCTCCCCCCCCCCCCCCAAGGAACTTGCCAAGTAATGGAAAGCTATTGGATGCAGGGGAGGCCGTGAGCTGAAGATGACACGCTGCTCCTGAGCCCAGATGGCCAAAGGGATGGCGATGCCCTTTGACAGTAACAGGAAGTCGATAAGAGTCGGGAAGAAAACGACGAGTTCTGTTTTGAACACACGATATCCGAGCCTCCTCTGGACCTGCTGGTTCTAGATGTCTATCTAGCACCCAGATGGAGGTTTGGGACCGGAGCTTGGGACAAAGCTGAGGGCTGCTTCCATTGACCTGGGAATGGTCTGCAGAGAAATGATGCGGGAACCCCTGGGAACGGGAAGTGAGAGTCAGAGGAGAGAAGGGGACCCAGAAGGCTCTTAATAAGCGCCCGTCAATGGATGGATTGATAAAGGAGACATTATCTCATTTGAGTCTCACAAGAATCCTGTGAAGTAGGTAGGGCAGGATTGGTGGCTCCAAGCAGGAGGGCAGTGCCTCGAGTGTGGGCAGCAAAGTAGGACAAAGAACCACCCAGTTATTTTCTTGTTTTTTCTTTGAAAAATTTTATTTAGTTGATTAATCTGGAATGTTTTTCCGTGGCTACATGATTCGTGTTCTTTCTCTCCCCCCCTCCCATAGCCAAGGAGCAATTCCACTCACCCATTTTCAGTCCTAAGAAGGGTTTGAGAGTTGAAAAACTGTTTTCAGCCCAAGCAGATTGAATCGCGTCAGAGGCAACTTCAACAAGGTGAAGTAAAACGATTTGCCCAGGGTCACAAAGTTCTACGTAGAGGCTGGATTTGAACTCAGGGCTCTCCAAATCCCCCCAAATCAATGTGCTTTCTACTTAACTACTTCATTTAAAAGGCTAAGTTTTGCAGGCCTGGACTTTGGGCATCGGGCCACACGTGGGGAGTTACTAGATGAGTTTTTACCTGGGCTCTGTGAATAAAAGAATAAATACGTGGACTTGATGGAGCAAACTGTCCCAGGGTTCTCCGGGGTGGGGGGGGTCTGGCACCCCAGAAAGCTGGTGTGATTTTAGAGAGAGACACAGAGGGGCCAGTCCAGCCTTCCTCTGCCCTGCTGGGAACACATGCAGCAGTGAATTGATTTCTGAGGGTCATAGATTAGGAAGGGCTTTGACAGGCTGGGCTGAAGGAACTGGGGATGGAGGGGCGGAGCCCTCCTAGCCCTGGAATGTGTCGGCAGCTCATCAATGTGGGTTGTTTTTTTTTTTTGAAATATATTTTAAAATCTTTCCATGGCAATACGACTTTTAAGAATCATTTTCTGACATTTTCCCATCCATGTTCTCTCTCCCTCCCACCTGGCAGCTAAGAAACACTGTTGATTGAATGAGCAAAAGAAGGGTTTAGGTCCGTGAGAGCTATCTTCAGGGATGGGCCTTTTGCTAAGCAGAATGAAACTTGTTGGGCAGAACTGATGTTATCTTTGTATCCCCGGGCCCAGCGTGACACTAGAGTCAGTGCTAATTCATCCACAGAGGCTGAATCACTGATTAACATTTTTTTCTAGTACTTTGCTACCTATATTATTACATAGAAATTACTGGGAATTCTCATCTATCTATATAGATTTCATCATGCATATATGTTTATTTAAAGAAATAAATATAAAATAAAATAAAAAATATTAAAAAAGACAGATATATGGATGGATGGATGGATGGATGGATATCTCGAGAGAGGTCTGGATGGTGAAGTGCTTAGACCTTTGGGCTTGGAGTCAGAACAGACCTGAGTTCCAGTTCATTTAAGGCTAGTTGTGTGACCCTAGGTAAGTCATTTAACTTTTGCCTGCCTCCGTTTTCTCATCTGTAAAATGGGGATACTAGCACCTACCTTCCAGGGTTGTTGTGAGGCTTAAAAGAGAAAATACTTCTATCGCCCTGAGCAAATCACATCGCTTGGTGTAAATACAAATGGATTTTTTCGGCAGTTTGCAAGTTGCCCTCCCCCCTCCCCCACCGGAGCCGGCCAGGTCTCGGGGCGGGGCGCAGAAACCTGTGTTTTTGTCTTCGTAGCCCCAGGACGTAGCACACAGGAAGTGGCTTGTTGACTAACAACTAGAACTCTCCAAATAGAGGAATCAGTCGCCTTATTGAGTGATGGAGGTAGCCAAGCAGAAGCTGGACCACTGGCACGCAGTGGGCGATTAATAAATGCAGGCTGGCTGGCTGGCGCTGGAGAGCGCGGAGCATGGTGCCTGGCACTCAGTAGGTGCTTCATAGATGCAAGTCGGCTGGCAGTAGACGGAGAGGACCGGGGGAGCGAGGCTGGAGGGATTCCTCCAGTTGGGCGAGGCGCGCCCGCTGGGCTAGCCTTCCCTAGCCCGGAGCTCTGCGCCCCCGGGGGGGGGGG